>NC_072775.1:33205065-33505065 GCF_022539595.1 Amphiprion ocellaris
GGAGTACATGCGCACGCTTCTCAGGGACAATGAGTTCTTCAGGACCTACGTCACGGTCAGTTCTCAGCGCTCTCCTGCCATAAAGCTAATCCCAGAAACCTATAGGACACACTGTCCTGACACGCTCATCCTTCGGTTTCTTCATGTTTCTGCTTCTTGACTTCCTGTTTTTGTCTGCCTCAATTCAGTGGGGAGAGACCTTTGAAGAGTGTAACCGTCTGAAGCTGGCCGACATGTTGGCAAAGCCTCACCAGAGACTGACCAAATACCCCCTCCTACTGAAGAGTGTCCTCAAGAAGACTGATGAGCCATCCGCCCGCGATGTGGTCAACAGCATGGTGAGGATGTGGCAAAATCTAAAATGACACAAAATTTCCTTCATGCCATGGCTATATCTTGCTCTGCTACAGATCTGAACATGAATGTATTTCTATGATTTTCTTCTTCAAGGTGGCGACAGTAGAGGGCTTCATCAACAGCGTGGACTCTCAGATGCGGCAGCGGCAGGAACAGCAGAAGCTGGCCACCATCTCAGCCCGTATAGACTCATACGAGGCTGTAGAAGGCAGCAGTGAAGAAGTGGAGAAGGTAAGAAACTATTTCTTGGGCTCTAGTGCTTTCAGATATGAGGCTTCTTTTGAACCTGGACTTCATGCTTTGGTCTTTTCCTCTCTCAGATCCTTAAGGAGTACAACCGTTTTGACCTTATGGCTCCCATGAGAGGAATATCACCAGAGGAGACTCGACAGCTGCATCTAGAGGGAGCGCTGAGGATGAAAGAAGGCAAAGACAGTAGGGTAAGAGCAACTCGCATGACCGCTTGGAAACACACGATGAGCACTTATCTTTTTTACAAAACTGTTTCTCGCATTTGCTTTGCAGTCGCCTCGCATTTCATACAAAATATTTAACCTGTGAAACATTACAGGCAGGGATGTCCTGATCCCAATCCTAAGATCGGAACAAACTTAACCTCAATCCTTGACGTCTGTTGTCGTATTCTTCATAAAATGCAGCTTTATCAATCGGTCATTGAATAATTTATAATATAGATGGAGTACACCAAACTTTGGACCTCTGCTGATCTTGCTGATTTAAGCCGCCGACAAATAACATGGGCCATAAAGGCGGCTGCCGCATAAACCACTAAGACGTAGGAATGCTGTCCTACTTTATCTTGGGTTGTTGTAACACATTTGCGCTAGCTGTAGGTCATTAAGCGTCACGGAAAACTTTGTGCCCATTTATTAGCCAAATCCTCACAATGCTCTCTGTTTGCCAACACGGAACTGACTACGTTCTGTGATTTCTACAGCAATAATCAGTAAAAGAAATCTAGGTGCTACAGCTAATTGATAAGTGTTATGGACATAAATGGTATCGGGTATAGGCAGGTACTCAATATTAAATGACAGATTGGTTTGAAGGCAAAAACACCTTGAATCCTTAATTACAAGTGTTATTTTCATGTCTAAAATGACTTTATCTCCCCATCAGATGGAGGTTTACTGTTTCCTGTTCACTGACCTGCTGCTAATTACCAAGTCAGTAAAAAGAGTGGAGAAAGTCAAAATTATCCGCCAGCCTCTCCTCATTCACAATGTTGTCTGTAAGGAGCTCAAAGACCCTGGTGAGTGATCAGATGCCACTATTTATGCTGTATTTTGATACTTAGTTTTAAAATTATAAAAGTAATGATATGTTTTGTATTCCAATGACCTAGTTTGTCTGTTTGCTAATGTGTAACAATAGAAAGCTGGAAATCTTCTTTTGAGAAGCTACAACAAGCAAATGTGTTTCAGCTATAAAATGAGTAGTTTGAGAACAAGAGAGGTTATTCACTACAGAGTTGACTTTTTATCCTCATGACACTGACATTTTGCACCTTGTCTCTGTAGGCTCATTCATCCTCATCTACCTCAATGAGTTCAAGAGTGCAGTGGCAGCTTACACTTTCCAAGCCAACAGCGCCACCCAGGGGCGGAGCTGGATAGATGCTATCTGCAATGTCCAGGTAGGAGAGCCAGTTCATTTGCTCTGACAGCATCCGGCTGGAAGATTTTTTTGTCCTTCCTAAAATGCTGTGATAGTTTTGTTTGTGTTAAAAATGTTGTGGCCCAACAATTACAGAACCAGCTGCAGAGGCTTCGTACTGAGGAGATCCTCCGGCAGCAGAAAAATCTGAAGAGATGTACGGAGCATGACGAAGAGGAGGATGAGGAAGATGAAAGCAGCAACTCCACTACAAGTTCGCCATGCCTGAGGCACAAGGAGCAGCTGAATTCAAGGTACTACAGTAAAAAACTGTAATAAATCACTAAGTTGAAAAAGAAAATCAAACGGCTGCAAGAGCAAATCACACATCTTTTTTATTCATTTTTATTTTCCTGACAACATGTAGAGCTCCAAATTATTATCTACACTGACCTAAAAGAAAGGTTCAATATTTTGGCAAATAGGTTTGTTTGTGGCATCAGAGTAAATCCAATGGAAAAAAATGGGTTTGAAGCTGCCATTATTCATTTTTTATTGCTTCACAAATTTTGAATTTTTTAAATGTATGAGTTTTCTTATGTAGTTGTGATCTGCAATGATCCCCACAAAATAATAGGAAGTTTCTCTTCAGTGTGACCAGTTTGTATGCTAGTCACAATTAGACGCAGAGTTATTTGTCTCATCCTCCATGCAGACAAAACAGAGCATCACTTTGCAACAAAAAGCTTCTCTTCAAAGCCGTTGTTTAAAATGAGCGTGGCTGTAGCTCCGTTTGAGCAAGATGTACTTCTTAAATGCTTTCTTGTCAGCTCCAAGTTGTTTTTGTTGGTATTGTTAAGGCCTAACAGTGAAACAAATTTCTCTTTTCAGTCAATCAGATGGTTCCACTGAGACCCTGTCAGTGATGGACGTTGATGAGCCATGCGAGCCTCAAGAGTCTCCTGCCTCCATCCTGATCATTGAGGGAATCACTACTAAAGACTCAGACACGGATGTGGTTCCACTTTCTGAAAGGCCTGAGATTCAGCACACACACAAGCCCCCACAGAGTCCACTCCAGTATTTACTCCGAGCACAATCAGGAGGTGGGGCCTGACGGCGAGGAGCTGGACCCCCAGCGTCGCTCTCTCTCCATGGACAGCGCCTACGGTACCCTCTCACCTGGATCCCCCCTGAAAGAACTGCTGCCACAACCTGGCCAAAGTGAAGGAGAGGAGACCGAGGAGGAGGAGGGAGACAGGGAGGGTCGGGGTGAGGCGGAAATAGAGGAGGAGGAGGAAGAGGAGGATGCCTCACTGGGGTCCCAGCTGTCAGTCATCCAGTCCTCCTGTAAACCTCGCCGGCGGCCTCATGTTCAGTCGCGTCTCCACTGTCTCCAGAGGTTGTCCTCTCTGAAGTTGTCCCGCTCTGAGGACAATCTCCTACAGCGCTTCCATGGTAAAACTCCCATCAACCACACGCACTCGCTCAGCTCTGAGGCGCAGGACCAATCACAGTGTGTGGACTCATTGCTGGCACACAGCAGGAGCCTGTCAGAGCTGGGACAAAAGTGCAGAGAGGTGTTTTCCAGTGACCTCGACCGGTCTGATGACTGCTTGAGCATAACCTTGCCCTCTGATGAACTTAGTGCCACCCCTGCTGGACCACGTGAGGGTAATGAGTCTCCAAACAACAGCTCAGATGGGGAAACGGCTCCATCTGCCCGCCCAGATAAGAAATGCAAGTCAAAGGCAACAAGCGATTCAGAGGAAATGTCACCTGCAAAGAGGAAATCTCCAGCCCAGCAGCACAAGAAGCTGACGCTAGCTCAGCTGTACAAGATACGCACCACTCTCGTCCTCAACTCCACGCTGACAGCATCGTAAGTTCTTTCTTATATAACTCCAGTCTGTGGTTTTACTACATTTAAGGATGTATTGATCAAGTTTTTTTTTTTTGCTTTTTTATTGCCCCAATTACAAAATGTAGTATCTGCTAGTACAGAATCCTAATCCAATACTATTTTACTATATAATACACACTTCAAGCACATTAATGATAGTAAAATGAGTCCGATGTATATGCTTGGCAGCTGAATATCTCTACCTTTATGTAAAAGTCATGTAGGGTACTGTCTGAAATGTAGTGTAGAGAGAGGGTAGAGGGTAGGTGTACCGTGGCTTTCCAAGCTCCAAAAGTAGCAGAAGCCTGCATTCTCTACATGCATGTCAGAAAATGTATTGTAGCCTCTTACTGTTTAATACTGTACACACCTGAGGAGGTCGTCACTCGGACTACAGTCATTTCTGTGGCCACCATGACAAAGACTAACGACCTCTGCTCAGAGCTCATGTGTTTAAAACAAGCCAGGATGGATTAGAAGAGGGTTATATGCAACAGAGCTGCCCCCGTGGCCCAAATCATGTGTCCACTTACTAAAACAGTAACATCAGCAAGGAACAAATGTCCACTGTGCTCTAATTGTGATATTTATAATTGATTGATAATGCTGCTGATTTTTGATCATTATTCAAAATTTACATCCCCAGTGTCCTGCCATAAATTGTGCTCTCCCTTGTAACATCTGTGTGACAGCAGACAAAAACAAAGAATCAGCCCTAGCTTCCTGCCAGTTCCGATCAGTTAAAAAATGCCTTGATTGATCCCGATACCTATTTTTGAAATGTAGCATGGCTACTTAAAGGAATAGATGTATTAATATTGTTTTTTTCTGTTTCTTTTCAGAGAGGTGTAACCACAAAGACTGTCCGGTGGCACGCAGACATTACAAGGAACAACAAACTTGTTTTGTTTTTTCAGGATGGACTGAATTTCTCGAGACACGAATGCACTCTTTCTCTTACTGCTCTCTCCCTTCCTGTTGGTTTTTTTTGGACAGTGACTGTACCATTATTACATTTTAACAATAATCCCATTTTGCATTCTGTTTTTTTTTTTGCTTTTGCATTGGTTTCTGAATTTCTCAAAACGGAAGGGAGAGGCAGAGAGACACTAACCGCTTGCACTTTGCAACAGAAGTAGCATTTTGGGGGCTGGGACCTTAAGGTGGACTGAGGGAGTGTGAAAGGGATGGACGTCCTGTCCCTGCAGAGAGAGCAGACATCCAGACAGAGGCCTGCAACCTCGTCCCTGCACTCTAGAAGAGGTTCAGCTGAATCCTGCACCTCTTTTCTCTCCTGACTTGAAGAGAGGGACACCAAATGCTCTCTACACATGGCTAAAAAAGACAAAACAGCACCTAGGACGACCTCCTGATACTTGTAGTACTCCTGGTTTGCTTCAACAAAAGAGAAAAAGTGAAAATTGCACAGTTATCTTTGTTAAGTAGAAGAATCACTAAAGGGTGAATTTACATTTACAGTCACACAGTGAATTTGTTGTTTGTGTTTGCTTGTGTACAGGTGTATGAATGTGTGTTCGAATGATACGTGCTCTTTGATTCCTGACTGAACCAAAACTGATCCCCATCTCCTATGAACGTGCTAATGCACCCAAAGACGAAAGACCTGTGTAGCCCAAAGACAAAACAGCCGCGTCACGACAGAGATGGATTTCTGCTGCCTTCAAATGGAAATTGCGAGCTTCTAATTGCTATTTGGAAAGTCGTGCACATGAAACACTTTCAAGTGGTGGCGTTGACTATAAGTTGTGATAACACCGCTGCTAGGAACCAGCGACATAGGTGTTACTGTCGGCCTCTAGAAACCACTGTGAATACAAATTTAGCAAGCTAATGAGTGGGAAGTGCAAATACACAATGAAGCGATGAAGCTGTTGGACAGACCAACATTATACTGAGACATTATAAAAGACTAAATTACAATATATCGCCTTACAATCCACTGAAATATAACCCTTTGTGCCACTTCTGAAAATGTCAGCCTCCATTTGAAGGCAGCATTCCTTCTGTACCGTTAAGTTTTTGATTGGTATGTCAAACTAATGAGGTGTTACCGATATAAAAAAATGACTGAATATAGATGACTACAACTGTTTTGTGGAATTTCCTGCACTCTCTCTATATATTTTAGCGTGAAGCATAAATGTATTAAAACTACATGTAGAAGTGCACAAACCAGAACTGGGTCACAGGAGTGAAAAAAAAAAAGTCTAGACTTGTCTGCATTTCTTTACCATTAACAGGTTGAAGAAAAAAAGGTTTGGGGTGAATATTCTGTCATGAGTGAATCTGCAGAGCTTTGGCTGAACAGCTTTCACCAGGAGATTTAAAAAAAAAAAACCTTAACATTCACACACTGACGTTTGGCTTTTCACATCAGTGATTATTAACCTTACTCCAAACATTGCCCAAACCAAACAGGTTAACTCTGTTTACTTTTAGTTTTTTTTTTGTTTATGTGTAATATTTATTATGCCTGCTATGTTTTATATATAAGATATTGTTTATATTGTTCGCTTCCATGATTTGTAAATTTTTTTTTTGTCAATGTAGTCTTAATTTTTTTTTCTTGCGAGGCATTAATGTGCTATGAACCAAAATTATGTGTTTCCTCTTTCAGGAATGACTAAAGTGTCTTACAAAATAAAAAACAGCGAAAACACTTTACAATCCCTCTTTTAATGGTTTAATCCAATGTAATGGAGTGATTTGAGGTGAGAGGCTGAAGCTAAATGGCATCGCATTAAACAACATGAACTGCTCGCACTGTTCTTGTGTTTTTAACGCAGACAGCAGGTGGCAAAAGAACATTTAGGGCCGAGGAGGGGAATTACAGCAGAGAGGTCATGATCATGTGTACTAGTAATTCATTGTTTTTCATGTCAGACTGTTAAATTGAACCTGTTGCTCTGAGTCACGGAAGAAGCACTCAGATCTTTAAGTAAAAGTAGCAGTAATAAAATAACAAGTAACAAAAATACTCCATTATATGTACAAAATTCTGCACTCATGATTAGTGATGGTCCTCTGATACCCGAGGCTTCGACACATGCGCTGTAGCTCATGAAGCAAACGTATCGAGCCACTGTGCCGAGGCGTGGTTTGGTCACGTGACTCGTGACGTTTGAAGCACTTCAGTGACGTTTGAAGCACTCAACTGCTTCGAATCACCTGATTGGTTCGGTTTGTTATGTGAATCACTCAGCGGGATCGAGTGTTCCGGGATAGGAGATCTCTATTTAGTGTTGTTCATTTGAATTGTTTTTCGCAGAATAGATTGTTTTTTTTGCTGTTGTTTTTGCTTTGAGAGTTAGTAGTATGTCAGATTTCGTATTTCATAGAGAATAGATAGATAGATAGATAGATAGATTATATATATAGATATATTCCCAACTCACCACCCCCATGCCACAACACCTGGCACAGAACCTTGTCAGGTGCTTAGCTGACAGACTACAAACCAAAGAAAAGAACAGTTCACTGACTGTTGCTACACTTGTGGCTCTGCAGTTCAAAACTTTTGGATTCACCAATCAGAGTGGCAGCCAGTGTGAAAGAACGTTTAATAACAGAATGCACAACAATTAACATAAAGAATACCAAGCAGCAGTCATCTACGTCACAAGCACCACCACAGCCTCGTCCTCCACCACCAGCAGCACCTTCCACAGGTATTCTTTTTCTCTTCTGAATAGGGAATGACTGACATTTCTGGTGATGATGATGATGATCTTCAATATTTTTCAGTTCAACTGTGGAGCCTATTAGACGAAGACGCAAGTAGAGCCTGGCAAATGCAAAGCGCCACAGCGAATGCAATTGTAGAAAGAACGGCAGACCCACTGGCTTACTGGGCAACCCACAAAACTGTTTACCCAAACTTGTACAATGGAGCCAAACATTTCCTGTGTACCTCAGCCTCATCTGTGCCGTGTGAACAGGTTTTTTTTTTCTAAGGCTGGGGAGATAGTGAGTAAAAGAAGGAACTGCTTGAGTCCCAAACAATGTTCCCTGTAATTTTTCATGAGTCTGAGCAAACACACAAACTCCCTGAGCGTCCCTTGGACCACTGTGAGCAACATCAGACGTGTGCACTGTGGTCACACCAGCATCACATCCATTCAAGTTACATGGTTCATTAAAAGAATCAAATTACAGCATTTACATTTCTGTTAAAACACTTTGTCAACAGGAGCCAGTTGAAGGCTGCAGTGATTTTAGTGACACTACAATGTATAAGAGTGAAGTTATTGAATATTTGTCTCTCTTTACTGTTGCAGCGGTTTTGCAAATTGCAGACGGACCCTGTTCACTCCATAGACACCAATGTTATTCCTGTAGCTTGAAAGACAGCTACTTTTGATAAAACTGGGCTTGTAGCACATTGTCTGCCTTGCAACAATGGGAAAGAGGCACCGTTTATGTTTTGACAACCTATATCTAATGAGTTATTGATGCTGGAAGTCCGAATCTGTGAATATCTTTCCAACTTTACTGAACTTGGGGCCACTACCACCTAAGGAGTGATATATTTAATTTGAAAAAAGCATTTAGCCATACTTAAAGCTTTAAGTGCTTTATTAACACGGAACTAAAAATTTTGTATTGTTTTATTATCACAGGTTCTGTCTGAAAAGAGGTTGGCATCATTTTAAACAGTGAAATACAAACTAATAAAATGTAATGACCAACCAGTGAGCAATACTGGATTCTGCAAAAACATAAACAACATTTTTAAGAATCTAAATCTTATCTTAACACAGTATAATGTATTAACTTATTTTTGTGTGTATGCATGTATTTATTGATTTATTTAAGTACTGTTAACATATCAGAGTTCTGAGTGAGTTTTTCGTAAGATAGGCAAAGGCCATTTATTGATTACATATAGGCTCTTAAATGTTTTATCTAAAAACTGAAAAGCATTAAAAAAAACAACTTAGGCATTTATTGAGTCACTAAAATACTGTAGAGTACAGACCACTTCAGCATGATTATAAGCATCCTCTGGTAAATTAACAACCAGATACTGATGTCTCTCACCATATGGACTTCAGGAGATGACTGGGGGATGATAAACTGTGACCTACTGGTTGGTTCTCTCTGTTCTCATGTTTCTTACATATTTGTCCCCCTGACAGCCAGGGTCCTAATGTTTTTTGAGCAACACATCATACTATGACGTTTTTACAATGATGGTTCTACTATGGAACCAGTTTGACATGTTCAGGTGTTCTTTGTGTGAAAACTCAGAGATTTCAGGGATCAGAAGGTGGTTTTCAACTTTCTTTATTAACTTTCTGCTTCAACTTTAAACTAAATTTCCTTCACTAACCCCGCCCTCTGGACTTCCAGGAAGCTGTGTTCCTATTGGCTGTCCGGTGGCTGCTTGGTGTTATCAGGAACACCTGAGCAGCTCAGTGTCTTCCTGCTTTATTTAGCTGCAGACAAACATTTCCTCTGCTTCTCTTCACCAGTGAACTGGGTTTGGCTCCATTGCTTCAGTTTGTTCTTTAGGCGTTGGCTTGCAGCTTCCAGCAGTAAAATCGTTCTTTAATGTGTTTCTTGGTGTGTTTTAGGGCTTTGTACTGGATTGTTTGTCTTGGTAAATGTGGTTCTTTAGCCACAGTTAGCACATGGTGCTAATGTGTGCAGTGATTAGTGGGTTTGGTGCAGCTGAGTTGTGTCTTTATCTTGGCTGTAGTGAGTCTTTAGAGGTTTCTGGTCCAGACACATTCTGTATTCTTGTTTGTGAACCAGTGTTGGTTGTCCAGAAGGTAAGAGTTCCTGTCCTGATTCTCTGTTCTCAGAGGTTCTCTGGTAGGCTGCAGGAGACTTTAGAGTTTGGGTTGTGCTAGTTTGGTTTTTGTATGGTTTCATTTGGACGACTATCTTGAGGCCCCTCCATGTGGTTTAGTGAGGTTTTCTGCAACAGTTCTACAAAGCAACCTGCAGCAGAAGAGACTTTGAGAGTTTTTAGGAAGTTCTGGAGACCAGACTTTAGAGCAGCAGAAACATTTGTTAGCAGTTTGAGCAGGACAAGGTGAGCTTCAGAGTAGAAATGAGACAGAAACCTTCTTGATCCGTGTGGTGAGGTCCTGTACCAAGAGTTTGAGCAGGTTTTGAAGAGTCTGTAGTTCTTTGGTCTGAAAGCACAAGAAGAGTCGACTCATTAAAGGAGAAAACAGGAGATATTGTTGGTTCTTCTGTCGTTCTGGAGTTTCCTTAGACTGACTATCAAGTTTATATTTTAAATGATTTCCCATGTGAGCCCAAGAAGACTTCAATAAACTCCCTCCATCCCCTGGACACAA
The DNA here is from genome assembly GCF_022539595.1 of Amphiprion ocellaris. Classification (NCBI taxonomy): domain Eukaryota; kingdom Metazoa; phylum Chordata; class Actinopteri; family Pomacentridae; genus Amphiprion; species Amphiprion ocellaris. The sequence goes on from NC_072775.1 coordinate 33,215,275, forward strand.
CATATTTTATTACCATGTTAAATGGTTTTTGTTTTTTGTTTTTTTATGTTTTTGAGTTTTAATCATAGTTTTTTTTTCTCTTTGCTTGTTTAGTTTTGTCATCTGTGTGCAAGGTGCTAAACAAATAAAGTTGAATTGATAAACTGAATAACTGACTAACTCATGATTGTGACAACAGAAGTATTTTCATTGTGATTTAAGGGTTTATTTCATTTTTAAGGTTGGGGTTAAAATCTTGACAGAAAAAGAAGATTAAAGAAATAAACTACATAACAAAAAGCAATTAAATCAAACAAAAAAAAATTAATACAATAAAACTTTTAAAAAGTTTTATTGTTAAAAAGATTTAAGAAGTTTAAGATGTAATTTTCTAATTAAACATTTAATTTTTTAATTAAATGTTTTGTCTTTTTAAGGGTTTAATAATCTGATTAAATGTTTTGCATTTTTAAAAATGTTTAACATTCTGCTTGTTTAATTGTATTTTTTAAATGTTTAATGATGGAAAATACTTGATCTGTAATTTCTAATATTTGTATTTTAAAAATTATGTTTAATTTCATAATGACATGTATTGTATCATGTTGAATGATCTCATTCCATATTTTGTCTGTTTAATAGAGTTAAACATTAAATTACATTACATTCTATTAAACAGACAAAATATGGAATGAGATCATTCAACATGATACAATACATGTCATTATGAAATTAAACATAATTTTTAAAATACAAATATTAGAAATTACAGATCAAGTATTTTCCATCATTAAACGTTTAAAAAATACAATTAAACAAGCAGAATGTTAAACATTTTGAAAAATGCAAAACATTTAATCAAATTATTAAACCCTTAAAAAGACAAAACACAGGTGCACGTATAGCTCAACGGGTTAAGCATGTGACTCCTGTACAGAGGCTGGTCCTCGACGCAGCGTCCCGGGTTCGAATCCCGCTAGTGGCGCTTTGCTGCAAGTCTTTCCCCGACTCTTCTCCCCTGTTTACTGTCTGTCTCTCACTATACCTATCCAATAAAAGGCCAAAAAAGACAAAACATTTAATTAAAAAATTAAATGTTTAATTAGAAAATTATATCTTAAAGACAATAAAAGTTCAAATAGGAATTACACTGAAAATACAATGAAGGATTTAAAAAGAAAATTAAACATTAAAAGGTGGTAAAACATTTAAAAAGAAAAACCTTAAAGATTTAATCGAAACATTAACAGACTGTCTGAAGGTTCAAACTAACAGAGAACTACTCAAGAACTTTTAAGATTTCAGTCCTCAGACTGTGTGAAGGTTCAAACTAACAGAGAAGTACTCAGGAACTTAGAAGATATCAGTCCTTGGACTGTCTGGAAGTTCAAACTAACAGAGAACTACTGTGGGACTTAGAAAATTTCAGCCCTCAGACTGTGTGAAAGCTCAGGTCCTGAGGACTCGGGAGGTCTGGAGGCTTTGAAAGTCTTGGAACTGAGGGTTCAACCCTCCAGCACAAAGGGTAAAGTCCAGCCTCCTGAGAAAAACGATCGAGTCGAGACTCAAGTTAAAAAAAACTCGAAAATGGCAAAAAAAATAGATGATAAATGCGCAAAAAAAAAAAAAAAAAAGTATCACGTGCAGCTTAGAGGGAACAGTGATCCCAAAACTGTTGATAAATTATTTCTCAATAAAACCTCATAACCAGTTACATAAGCACACCCTCTTTACTGACCTCTTTACCAATAAACCCCAAGACATACTTTGCCATAATCCATAATAATCCATAAAATCTTTATTTGCACCAGCCCCATGTGAAAATGACATCAGTCTGTATTTGTAGAGCATCTCATGAATGTAGCAGCACCGTTTAAATGTTTCATAACACAGAATATAAGCAAAGAGTATATAGGGATACAGACAAACATGGGAAATAAGAAACGTGCTCTTCAATAGTTATTGTCATTATTATTACTAGTAATATTATTTTTGTGTCCACTACAACCCATACAATCATCTAGTGTAGTCAAACAGGAATGTGTGCATGGCGAATCAAATCCAAAACAATCCATGAACCAACGACCACGTCTTGATTGCACTTCATTTTATTGACCACTAGATGTCCTACTCGAGCACAGTGTGTCATTGAGGCCTCGAGTAATGAACCATGTTTTGAATGAAGTGTCGAAGCTTCAACAAAGCCTCGATCAGCCATCACTACACACAGGACCTCACTTTCACAAAGCAAAAGCCCAGTCTGCAACCAGATGTTCATGTTGTCATTCTAAGGTAACAAGTCTCAGTATTGTGTTGGGTTCAGGATAAAATACTTCAGTTCCAGGTTTGTTCCATGACTAGGTGTTTATTGAACATGATCAAGAGTTACGAAAGACTGATTCTAAAGGCAGGGTTCCTGAAATATGATATGCAATTTTTAAACAGATTGTTGACAACCTGTTAAATATCATTAATTGTTTTTATAGATTTTATTTTACAAGACTTGAATTACTTGACATTTGTTAGCTGCTGAATGTGTTCAATCAAACTCAGTGTACCTGAACTAGAACGTGCACAATGGGAACCTGTTCAGCATGAGCAAATGATTGTATGTTACTAAAACTGAATGGGTTAGATAGGTCAGTTTTTGAACTATGTTTGATACAGAGTTGGCTTTAATAAAAGCTTAATGTTGAAAAGTCATCTCTTGTCTGAGCCATTTCAATGCTATACTATTTCCTAGGGCTTTCATTTTGAAAGCCCTAGGAAATAGCTCTCTAAACAGCATAATACCGTAATATTTTTTACAGTAATAAACTGTTGTTGTAGAATACGGTACGATTACTGTAAAATAACAGTGCGCTGCTGGCAACTTTAGCTGCCAGCTCTTTACTGTAAATTTACAGGGAAATTTCTTAGAGTGCATGAACATCAGAAGTATGTCGCGAGTGTAGCTAAAAGACCAAAAATTAATGTTAATATGAACTTTATGATGCTGCTTTATCATTGGACCGGTTTACCTCAGCTGACACATTCAGCAGCAGCAGCAGCAGCAGCAGGTTTTTGTATGAGTCTTTTTCACTGTGAGAGGGATTGATGTTGATGGCTATGATCTCTTTGGCTCTGGAACTAAACTGTTAGTAACAGGTAAGAACAAAAATTCATTTTATTGCAGAAATTGAAAATGTGTTTAAGGTCTGTTTCTGCTATTTCAGGCTTTACATGTTGGATTTTATATGATTACTGGAGGATTCATCTGCAGCCACTGTTAGACAAGAAAAGCTCAATCATGAATGAAAACATGTTGAAGTCCCACTGAATAACTAAAGACATTCTTTATCCTAAATATGATTGTGAATATTTTAGTATTTCCATGATATCTCATGGTTTTGTTTTAAATTAGATGATTTTTGATTGTAAATTGGGAAATATGCATATATATTTGTAGCTTAATGCATGTTTGATTAAAACCTAAATAATTTATGATGTGAGAAAATATATTTTGAAATATTTGAAGGTATCACATTGTCAGTGATGTTTTCATTAATCTAATCAAAAATATATGAAGCTTTTAACAAAAAAATGACATAATTCTAACTGTGTTTAATTACTTGTTTTGAATTACTTTTTAACTATTGTCACATGATAATAAATGTGCTGTGTTTTTAGTGGCTAGACTAAAGTATTTGTCGTAAATGTTTCATGTGGTGTAAATTTTTGGCATGATGAATTTATTTTCTGTTAAGATAAATTCGTCTGTTATTAGTAGAAGAATATAGAGCTTAAAATGAAGACAATGTTATATGAAAGTAAATTTTATTATTATGATTATACATAGTGTTAATGGTTTTAAAAAATTAGAATAGCAACAAAAAAAATGCACAAAAACTTATGCAATGTAACTTTATTTAGGTTGTTAAAACCACTTAGTTGTTCCAGTTGTTTGGTCTGTGGTGAATTTTGTGCTGTATTGATGAGTTTATTGATCAGAGTCTGTGTAGTTTCCAGGATCAGACTGAATGCAGCTCAGAGCTGGAAGCTGCTGTTGACTGAGTGAATGTTTGTGCTGCTTGTTGCTGCTGTCCACCTCCAGATGAGCAGGTAGTGAAGGCCGTGGTGAGCGTCTACCCAGCAGCATCCACAGTCCACCTGGAGGGGAAGAGCTCCCTGCTGTGTCTGGCCTCAGCCATGTTTCCTCCTCTGGTCCGCTTCTCCTGGAAAAGACAGAAGGAGGACGAGCGGCTGGAGGATGTGGACCCTGCTGAGGGAGAGCAGCTGGAGATCAGAGAGCCGGGACGCAGCGCCTCCATCTGGCTGATCCATCAGCAACAGGACGGCACATATAAATACAGCTGCTACGTCCAGCACGAGGGAGGAACAGTGGAGGCCCAGACACAACAAGGTGATGAAGGCTGGATGACTGTGTTCAGCACTGCTTCAGCTTCATGTGGAGACGCTGGCAAACACCTCTGATGTTTCTCACTGCACCTACAAACATTTCCCTCCTTCTCTGTTTCCAGCAGCCTCCTGTCCTCCAGAGAGAGAACCAGCAGACCTGCCAGCTCTGCAGCAAGCTCACTGTAAGATCAGCTGCTGCCTCTCTGCATGGACAGCTGCAATGTTCTGCTGCATCACAGCTGCACATCACTCTGTTCACTTTATCAATAATCACCTGTCTGTCTGTCTGCCTGTCTGTCTGTCTGTCTGTCTGTCTGTCTTTGTGTCTGTCTGTCTGTCTGTCTGTCTGTCTGTCTGTCTGTCTGTCAGTCTGTCTGTCTGTCTGTCTGCCTGTCTGTCTGTCTGTTAGTGTCCTTCCAGTCTCAGTCTCAGGTGAAGCTGCTCTGTCTGCTGTCCACAGTGCTGATAGTGAAGAGTCTGGTGTTCTGCTGTGGAATCTCTCTGATGATGATCCTCACAAACAAGGGACCGTCCACCAACTGCACACATGCTGACTGACTGTTTGCTGCTGGACTTTTCTCACCGTCACATCTCATCCAAACATATCTTATTGATTTGATCAGTGACCAGAAATGTCAGCTGTGACTTGCTGTCTTTGGATGTAATGTGGAGTTAGATATAGATGTTATTAAGTTATTCCAAACCTTTTAATTGTTGCGTCCACATAATACAAAATATTGCTGCCTTATATACATTTTAGCATGTTTTTTCTTGTTTTTCTTTTCATAATCACAGTGTTGCAATTTCTTCATGTTTACTGAGTGCAGTATTTTCAATAAACTACAAAATAACTTTGGGTGTCTAAGTATGTATGTTGAGTGTCTACATGAAACAAATCTGACTGTGGTTTGAAGTTACTGACACCAATAGATAGCAATCTTGTCCTTGTTTCACACACAGCTAAACAAGAATGAGAGCTCAGCCATCTAAAGTTACATGAATACAGAAGTTTTTAATATGACAATCAGGTGTGGATGAACCACCAGGTTCTGCTCTATGTCCCCCCATCATTGATTTTGTGTATTAATCATCTTTCAGAATTGTGTCAGTGTGAATGTGAAACTCTCCGCTGACGACACTGTTGTTTACACACATGAACAATCAACAGAGTGGAATCTATTTTTTTTTAATAACAACTTGTAAATCCTCCAAAATGTAAGCAGGACATGAACTTCAGGTGGTGATTCAGTTTAGCTCAACTCTGTAGGTGGAGGTCTGAGTGGGAACAAGGCTGACAGAAAACGAGAAAACACAAACCATGTAGAAGGAGGGCAGCTGATGAGTGTTTACAGCAGATATGAATCTGTTCTCAGAATTTTCAGATGTTGACAGCCAATCAAATGTCTTTCCTGTACGGGTTTCTGCTCTGCGGCACCGTTATCTGTGGTTTTTCACATTAATAACACAAAGACAGTTACACCCACTCGCCTAAAAGAATCATTCCAGGAAGCATCTGTGTTCTTTATCTGTGAGAGAAACAGGTGAAATTCTGAACTCAGAGCTGCCAATTAATTTTGATGGAATAAATAAAACAAGACATGATAGACTTTTTTGTATAAAATCTTCATTGTAACAATTAATAATAAAAAAATACTGCAAACATAGATTCAAGAGGCTTTTAAACAACAGAATAACATTTAATACTAATATCGACTGAAATCATAAACACAGATGAATGAATAACACAGTAATACACACATAAACAGTGACAAACAATGAATGATTAATATTTTTCGGTCTAATATATAGAAATTTTCAGTGTGGAATCATTTTACAATAAGGTATGTAAAATCCTTAATTAAGGTTTATGTAAAGTTTTCCATCTTCTCATTAATAACATCACAATTAAAATTGATTTAACTGGAACAATTCTGTGGCATTTTAGCGATTTCAAAAAATATCTGCATGTCCATCGTTTTGCCAGCATTCCGACTTGAGCTGTGGTGGATTTAACTGCTGCTGTGTGATCATTTTAATTGCAGCTGTAGCTTCTATTTTTTGTCAAAGTAGAGTTTATTGCAAAATAAGAATTAATCTGCAAGCTTAAAGATCTGCTTTCTTTTGTTGACATGTTGATGTATGTATTTATATTTGTGCCACTTTGTACATTTCTTTGGATCTCAGACACAGAACAAGATCAGACTGACAAAATTTCCCTGTAGAAACTGCACTTTATAACTGAATAGAATAGAATAGAATAGAATAGAATAGAATAGAATAGAATAGAATAGAATAGAATAGAATAGAACAGAACAGAACAGAACAGAACAGAACAGAACAGAACAGAACAGAACAGAACAGAACAGAACAGAACAGAACAGAACAGAACAGAATAGAATAGAATAGAATAGAATAGAATAGCTTCATTGTCATCATACATCGGGGCATGACGAATATATATGAATATATGTAAAAACACTTGTAGGAGGACAAATAACATGAGCATGAAGAGGTGCAATTTATAACGAAGCACAACACGTCACAGCTGATGTTTCTGATCACTGATCAAATCAATGAGATGTATTGATGAGGTGTGACGCTGAGAAAAGTCCAGCAGCAAACAGTCAGTCAGCATGTGTGCAGTTGGTGGACGGTCCCTTGTTTGTGAGGATCATCATCAGAGAGATTCCACAGCAGAACACCAGACTCTTCACTATCAGCACTGTGGACAGCAGACAGAGCAGCTTCACCTGAGACTGAGACTGGAAGGACACTGACAGACAGACAGACAGGCAGACAGAGAGACAGACAGACAGACAGACAGAGAGACAGACAGACAGGCAGACAGACAGACAGACAGGCAGACAGACAGGCAGACAGACAGACAGGCAGACAGACAGACTGACAGGCAGACAGACAGACTGACAGACAGACAGACAGACAGGCAGACAGACAGACAGACAGACAGACAGACAGACAGGTGATTATTGATAAAGTGAACAGAGTGATGTGCAGCTGTGATGCAGCAGAACATTGCAGCTGTCCATGCAGAGAGGCAGCAGCTGATCTTACAGTGAGCTTGCTGCAGAGCTGGCAGGTCTGCTGGTTCTCTCTCTGGAGGACAGGAGGCTGCTGGAAACAGAGAAGGAGGGAAATGTTTGTAGGTGCAGTGAGAAACATCAGAGGTGTTTGCCAGCGTCTCCACATGAAGCTGAAGCAGTGCTGAACACAGTCATCCAGCCTTCATCACCTTGTTGTGTCTGGGCCTCCACTGTTCCTCCCTCGTGCTGGACGTAGCAGCTGTATTTATATGTGCCGTCCTGTTGCTGATGGATCAGCCAGATGGAGGCGCTGCGTCCCGGCTCTCTGATCTCCAGCTGCTCTCCCTCAGCAGGGTCCACATCCTCCAGCCGCTCGTCCTCCTTCTGTTTTTTCCAGGAGAAGCGGACCAGAGGAGGAAACATGGCTGAGGCCAGACACAGCAGGGAGCTCTTCCCCTCCAGGTGGACTGTGGATGCTGCTGGGTAGACGCTCACCATGGGCTTCACTACCTGCTCATCTGGAGGATGGATGGATGGATGGATGGATGGATGGATGGATGGATGGATACATGGATGGATGGATACATGGATGGATGGATAGATGGATGGATGGATGGATGGATGGATGGATGGATGGATGGATGGATGGATGGATGGATGGATGGATGGATGGATAGATGGATGGATGGATACATGGATGGATGGATAGATGGATGGATGGATGGATGGATGATGGATGGATGGATGGATGGATGGATGGATGGATGGATGGATGGATGGATGGATGGATGGATGGATGGATGGATAGATGGATGGATGGATACATGGATGGATGGATAGATGGATGGATGGATGGATGGATGATGGATGGATGGATGGATGGATAGATGGATGGATGGATACATGGATGGATGGATAGATGGATGGATGGATGGATGATGGATGGATGGATGGATGGATAGATGGATGGATGGATGGATGGATGGATGGATAGATGGATAGATAGATAGATAGATAGATAGATAGATACTGTATTTACTTTTATATATTTAAATGTTGATCATCATTTACATTTTGTCTTCATGTAACATTTATTTACTACAAATCTTTTCTGTGACATTAAAATGTTCTCTATGAGACGTAAAAAAAAACTATCAAGAATGTTTGCGATAATTGTGTTTAATTTTCATATTCAGTGTCTTTTTTCCTTGTATATTAAAATGTTTTCTTATAAAAGATGCATCATCATATAAACAATAAACATCATTGATTTTATTCTAACAAATTCTGTTTTTTCAACTGTATAACAAAAGAAAATGATCGGTTATGGATTGATAGATGTGTTTATTTATTTATATTTAAAATAATGTTGATCGTCATTTACATTTTGTCTTCATGTAACTTTTATTTACAACAAATCTTTGCTGTTTGACATTAAAATGTTCTCTATGATACGTAAAAAAACTATCAAGAATGTTTGCGTTAATTCTGTTTATTCAGTTTTCACAGTGTCTGTTTTTGTTGTGTATTTAAGTATTTTCTAATAAAAGATGCAACATCATATGAACAATAAGCATCACTGATATTATTTTCACAAATACTAATTTTTCAACTGTTTGACAAAGTTACATTCTTGCTTATACTTTTCCTTCAAATACTCTTATAAACAGGTAAAGGTGAAATCATAATTTGATCATTAAAAACATTAATATAAAAACTGTTTTAAATTATGAATTTCTCAAAACAAATTTCTCAGACGACTCAAAAGTAAAAAGACACAGAAATGTCAAATATGAATAAAGAACCACAGATTATATCAGATTAAATATTTTTCTGTCGGCATCAATTCACGTTATAGAACATAACAGAAACATAAAATGTTTGATTTTCATTTCTATCTGATATTAAATATTTACCACCAACTACTTTCATTATATATGTGAAGTTGTGTTTAGAATCATATATATTCTATATTTATACAACATTTATCAAAATACTCATTAATGTATGTTTGCTATTAAATGATGTCTGATGTGATACAAAAATGAAATACGAAGCAAAATTTTTTTTCAATTTAAAGTGTTAATTTTTCATATTCAAATATCTTAAAATATGTTTTAATAAAAGATTAATCATCATAGAAAGAATAATTATCATTGATTTTATTGTAAACACTAAAGGTATACACTTTTACACACTTTTATAAATAGATAAATAAAATAATTAATCATTAAAATATCAATGTGTTACATGTAATGTAATGTCGTTTTAAATTAAACATGTCTCATAATTTATATTTTTAACACAAATACAAATAAACTAAATAACAACAAGAACAAGATCTGTCTAATATGAATAAATGACTAAACTAAATATGTTTGCAGTATGTTTTTCTATATAACATATAAATAATATTCTTTAAAATATCATTTATATTTACTCAAATTTCATGTCTTTTTTATATTTTGACACATGATCAGTTAAAACACACATGTGCCATCATTTGAAAAATAATTATCCAGAACTACATTGATAATATTTGTTAATTATTCTTCGCAATTCAGAGACATTTATTCATAAATATTAAATTTTTAATTTCAGTTTTCTAACCAACAGACACCACAGAATCAAACACTAAACAAATAAAAAAACTGAATATTTGTAACATCGCTGATATTTGCAGAAATAAAGAATAACTTTAGTTGTTCAGTCAGATTTCAACATGTTTTCACACATTATTGAGCTTTTCTTATGGAACAGTGGCTGCAGATGAATCCTCCACTAATGATGGAAAAACTAATATTTAAAGCCTGAAACAGCACAAAGTGACTTTAAACACATTTTCAGCTTCACAATAAAACAGCAGAAGAAAAGAAATGTTAGTTCTTACCTGTTACATACAGTTTAGTTCCAGAACCAAAGGTATAGAACCAGTTTCCTTCCACAGTGAAAAATCCTCGTACAAAAACCTGCTGCTGAATGTTTGCTCAGTTCTACACACTGTAGCACATCTTTCACTTCTCAAAGATGCTTCTAGAGATGAAAATATACAAATATGAATCAATCATGAAGTGATGGTGTAACAGTGGACTGTAGTTCTCTGAACTATGTGATCCTGGACTGTAGTTTACTGCTGTCTTCATGTCACAGACACTGTTTGTTGATCTGGAGGTTTTTGTACAGACTGCAGGTAGAATGGATCACTGTGGAGATTTGATATCCCACAGCTGCAGTAGTAGGAGGCTGAATGTTGGAGTTTAACTTTCTCTAGCTTCAACTCAATGCTGTTCTGTATCTTCACAGCTGAGAAATCATTTTTCTGAGGATGATTGTAACCTGATTCTATGCTACCATCACTTCTGTCAATGTAAAGAATCACTGAATGTTTCTGATTCTTTCTTCTGGTACCAGAAGACAAAGGGAGAATCACACTGATCAGTTTTACAGCTGAAGGAGGCATTTTGACCGACTCTCCTGGTCAAAGTCAGATCGTCCTGAATCAGCTGTGCTGCCATGGCAACCAGCCCTGCAGAGACACACACAGGTAGATGAAGGTCAGTGTGACAGCGTTTGTTCCAGGTGGACTTTGCCGCCTCCTGATTGGCTGGAAACACTCACCTGAACACAGACAGCACAGAGCAGCAGCTGGGAGGAGAAGCATCTTGTGCAGTGGTGTTTCCTCTGGAGAAGCTGAGCACAAGTGGAGCTCTGATGCAGCTGAGGCCAAACCGGGACGAGCTGTGAGAGCAGACCGGGCCACATGCTTTCTATCAGGTCCTCAAAGCTCCCATCAGCCCCTGTTAGCGGCCCACAGATAAGCTGCTGCTGCTGCTGACTGACAGCTCAGCTCAAGCTGCTGTGTGCTTTCATGCTCTGGATTTAAAGCTGACGGCAGATCCACTAAATCTGCTTCACATCATGCAGAAAGACTGAAAACATTCATGTTCCCACAAACACATTCAGGTTGGTGGACAATTTAGAGACACAGACTGTTATCTGTTGTTGGGACCAGAATAGAAAACTACAAATCCACACAGCTCCTCAACTCTCATTTGATTGTAATTAATAGTGAAAATTTTATGAAATTTCAAACCCCTTCATAGAAATCTCTATTTCTGTTGTCATAATTGTTTTGATTGATTTGTAGACACGTTTTCCAACATTTAGTTGGATAGTTTGGGTAATTTTGAAAAATGTTTTGTCTGCAAATTTATTTACAAATGAAGAAAGAGGGTTAGCTTCTATGTTCGCTGAAAGGGCAAAGGAGTGTTTCATTTTCTTGTCATTGAGCTTAATATTAATAATTATGTTGATATTTACTTTATTTGGTTGTTTTGTGTCTCTGGTAATTTGCCATTTACATTTGACATCATTTGTTTCATATATTTCAATAATCTGAATATTCTGCTGCAGTTACACAATATTTCACTTTCCTCATCTGTTATTAATGTGTTTAATTCCAGCCGTCTCATGTCAACATGTGTCCATAAAGAAGTGTCTGCATGTGATGCTGCTGTTGCATCAGGATTATCAGTGTTCCACTGCTGCCCTCTAGTGGCTGCAAACACACACTGCATCCAGCCTTCTACTACTGCTGCTACTATGACCAGACACTACTGCTGCTGAGGCTAAAGCTAACTTTCATGATTATTTCATCCGTTGGTGATCAAAATGCATATTTAATGTACAACGAGGATAACTTTTGCCTGAAATGTTAACTGAGTGTTTCTACCGGAGCTTCACGGTGTAACACCGGGCGGAAGTAAACAATGAGGAGCCTCCAGTCGCATCAGCTGGACTGATGTGTGGACTGAGCTGGAAGACGGTTGAGTTGTCGTATCTCAGATATTTCAGCAGTTGAAGTAAAGATGAGTTCAGTCCAGAATCTGAGAGAGTTGATCAACCAGCGACTAACTGCTGCTGCTGAAGAAATAGTCACAGAGTTTGAGAAAACCATCGTCCAGTACGAGGAGGAGATCGATCGTCAGCGCAGACTGCTGGAAAACATCTGGAAAGCAGAGATACCGTTAGGCATGACAGGTATGTAAACAGACAGGTGTATCTTAATGTGTAAGATACAGCAGCAACTGACTTAACTTTAGATTACTCTGGAGTTTAGAAACACAAGCTGGAACTGGGAGCTAACAAAGACCTCTCATACATACACTGGACAGGCTAGCATGCTAAGGGGGGCTAACCAACACAGCTAAGCTACCCGAAAGCTATCAGACTAACGAGACAACAGGCCATGTATTTTATTTTTTGGAGATCCTGACGGAAAAATTGCTTAGTAGAAACTTAAAATTTCACTTTAATACGTGAGCAACTTGTACTGTGGAACCAACTGACAGAATAACCCTCTTTCAGAAAGATCATGCAGAATGTGCAGTTTATTGTAGTGAAAGATGTGATAGGAGCAAAAAAGCAAAAGTGGCTTGGACTTCAGTGGGTTTAGCTCCAGTATATTTGCTGAGATGTGTTTTTCCCTGTCCTCAGATGAGTACCCTTTTTGCTGCTTCTTGTCCTGTTGTCCTCCAGATCTCCCAAAGCAACATGTCTGTAAGGACAATGTTCTCCCTGACCAGGAGCTCTGTAACCATGAGATTAACTCCAGTCTGGACCAGGAGGAGTCAGAGCCTCCACATATTAAAGAGGAGCAGGAGGAATTCTGCACTGGTTTGGACCAGGAGGAGTCAGAGCCTCGCCTGATCAAAGAGGAACAGGAAGAATTCGGCACCAGTTTGGACCAGGATGACCCAGAGCTTCTACAAATTAAAGAGGAACAGGAGGAAATCTGCACCAGTCAGGAGGAAGAGCAGCTTAGCATTAAGCAGGAAACTGATACCTTTATGGTGACTATTACTTATGAAGAAAGTGACCACAGTGAACAAGAATCAAAGAGTGACCAAGTAATCTCTCAAAACTGTTCAGTAGTTGAGAGCTCACTTCAGGACGGAAGTGAGTGCGTAGACTTAGGATCAACTCCACATGTGGAGCGTAAGCGAAAGAAGAGACATCACGGAAGCAGCAGTAACAATAACTCTCCTATGCCAGAAAGTACCAGTAATACTGACACAGAGGAAATGTCTGGAAAATGTGATGTTTGTGGTATCGTCTTTGAGGATACATTCCAAATGAAGAAACATCACAGAATCCACACAGGTGGGAAGCCATATGCCTGTAAAACATGTGGGATAAGTTTCAGTTTTAGCTCTCAGCTAAAAACTCACATGATAATCCACACAGGTGAGAAGCCATTTTCTTGCAAGACATGTGGGAAAAGTTTCAGTCTAAGTTGTAATTTGTTGCGACACATGAGAACTCACACAGGTGAAAAGCCGTATTTGTGCAAAACATGTGGGAAAAGTTTCAGTCAGCGTGGTCATTTATTGTCCCACATGAGAATTCACACGGGTGAAAAACCATATTCTTGCAAAATTTGTGGGAAAAGTCTGAGTCGTAGCCATGATTTATTGTCCCACATGAGAACACACACGGGTGAGAAGCCTTATTTTTGTGAGACATGTGGTAGAAATTTCAGTCAGCGCTGTAGTTTGTTGGCTCACATGAGAACTCACACAGGTGAGAAGCCGTATTCTTGTGAAACGTGTGGGAAAAGTTTCAGTCGACGTGGTCATTTAACCGTCCACATCAGAACGCACACAGGTGAGAAGCCGTACTCTTGCAACACATGTGGGAGAAGTTTCTGTCAGCGTCGTGATTTAATGTATCACATCAGAACGCACACAGGCGAGAAGCCGTATTCTTGCAACACGTGGGAAGAATTTCAGTCAACATCGTGATTTATTGTACCACATGAGAACTCATGCAGGTGAAAAGCTGTGTTCCTATGAAACGTGTGAGAAAAGTTTCAGTCGGTGTGGTAGTTTGTTGCACCACATGTGAACTCACACAGGCGACAAGCTGCAGTCCAGAAACATCTGTGGAAACCAAGTTTAAAAAGCAGAATCTGTCCAAGTTGAAAGCAGATCTTTCAGTTTTTTCAGTGCCTTACGACCACTTCAGCAGTGATCCTGGGAGTTAATTGTTAATTGCATGTCATACTGGTGAGACATGGAGCTAATCAAATCTATCAAACAGTCCAGTGGATATGTGGTGCCTCTCTTAGGAGCACAGTGCATTTACAAGGGAAAGATAAGTGGAGATGTCTTATACATACACTACTGTTCAGAAGTTTGGGGTCACCCAGACAATTTCCTGTTTTCCATGAAAACTCCCACTTTTATCCATGTGCTAACATAACTGCACAAGGGTTTTCTAATCATCAATGAGCCTTTCAACACCATTAGCTAACACAATGTAGCATTAGAACACAGGAGTGATGGTTGCTGGAAATGTTCCTCTGTACCTCTATGGAGATATTCCATTAAAAATCAGCTGTTTCCAGCTACAATAGTCATTTACCACATTAACAATGTCTACACTGGATTTCTGATTCTTTTTATTTTATTTTCATTGAAAAAACTGATTCTTTCAAATATGAGGACATTTCTAAGTGACCCCAAGCTTTTGAACACTAGTGTACATGGTTATCAAGTTAAATTTAGACTTTTAAAGAATTTGTAATATTGGAGGAATGGAGAGTAGCAACAGCTGGATGTGTTTTTATGCCCAAAAAAATGGCCTAAAAACACATTGACTCTCATACAGGTCATTTTTGAACCACTTATGGAAGATTTTAGGGTCCAATCACTGGAGCATCGAAGGGTTAAATCTGATGTATTTCTGTGGTGGTTCCCTGTAAGAGTTTTGTCTAAAGAGAACAACAAAAAGGAATTAAATTAATTTCCTGTGCATTAAATCAACAAATCTGACTGAACATATGAGTTGCATTTAAGGAGAACATTTCACCTTTTTCAAAATAATTAACTGCAACAGCAGCTTTCAATAAGACGATTCAGTTTAAAAGTGCAATTTGCAGAGACTTCAGTTCCTTCAGAAAAGTTTGTACAAATCAGATGACACTGAATTGTAGTGCAGTATATATTGTAGTATATTTAGTCCTGTTTAGAAACACAGATTGTTCACTTCCTTCAGTAATTATTTTGTAGTTAATTGCTCATAAAGTATTGATGATGATTGAATGTGTGATTGATGAATATTCAACCACAGCAGTCGTACTTTAAGTGGCCTCATCAGATGATACCTAATTCTACCAATATTGGTGGCCTCAAAAGTTGGTGAAATGTCAACCAAAAAAGATATTTTTAGTTTAAAAATATGGAAACATCCATATAATTACACTTGAAGTTGGGATTAGTGTCAACTAATAATACCAGTTCTGTCGGGCTTTTAGCACACCGTTGATGTCCAGTTTCATTTGTCTTGATCTTATACCCATGAAGTGTTTCAATAAACACGACATTAACTCTGATGTGTGTTGGATTATCATCAGTTTCTCTGGTCAGTGTTCATTTTAACTGGATGTGTGGGAACATTTGATGAATCAAAATTAACCCTCATAAGTTGTTAAATTCTGCATGAAGACAGCGTGGAAACAAATTGTAACTTTGCACACAAATAGACCCCAATGTACATCAGCTTTGTGGTTCTATGAATGACTCCTCATCACAATTTTGGCCAGATAGCAAAAAATGCAACCTTGGCTTACCACACTTACCACATATGAAATTCTACTAATGTTGTAGTCTGAAAAGTTGGTTGAAAGACTCAAGTTTTTAAAGAAAATATGGGAACATACATGTATATACACTTGGAAGAACTTTCTGGGGCCCTATTTCCACCCTCATTTGAATATTTCACACCTTTTTTTTCCCATTATCAGGGGAAATACATTAAAAAAACTGGCCTCATCTGGAGCAATTTGGTCATTTGGATTTTCTGTATATCATAAACATTAAAGATGCCTTTACTATCAATGTACATGAAAATACAATGGAATTCTGTTGTCAGTGGCATCATGAGTCGCAGTGGACACCGTTGAGGAAATGTTGCACCCGGATAAACAGAAAATATGAATATATATAGAAGTTTAAAAAAAAATAAAATAAAAGTACATAATTGCTTTTATGAGTCGTAGTTCAGCTAAACTTGTTCTGCTCAAACCATCCATATGGGAGCAGTTCTATAAATACATTCTTGGTAAATGGCTACTTATAGTATCTGAATATATTTACTCAGGTATTGTAAGATAATTGTCCTAATATCATCCAGATCACATTGAGATTACACAAACAAGACATTTTTAGCACTGCAATTAAAAAAAAGATCCATTTAGATGATTTTGTACTTGTAGCTTTACTTTTAAAACATCGATACGTTATTGTATTACACAGGTAGACATTAGACTTTGTAGTTAAATTGTAACCTATAAATTGAATTTATAAATCATGATGGGAAAGAAAGAAAGAAAGAAAGAAAGAAGCTGAGGACATAATTAAAACGTTAACTGTGTTTCTGCCGGAACTTCACAGTGTGACACCCGATGCGGAAGTAAATAATGGAACGCCTTCGGCAGCGTTAGTTTTCCTGATGTGTAGAAGTTTTTACAGACTGATGTGTTGTCTCATCACAGATGAATATTTCTTCAGATGAAATAAAGATGAGCTCAGTCCAGAATCTGAGAGAGTTGATCAACCAGCGACTAACTGCTGCTGCTGAAGAAATATTCACAGAGTTTGAGAAAACCATCGTCCAGTACGAGGAGGAGATCGATCGTCAGCGCAGACTGCTGGAAAACATCTGGAAAACCGAAACACACACACCAGGTATGTTCAGCTAGACTTCGCAACAGAAACTGACTTAACGTTTAGATTACTACGCGGTTAGAAACATGAGGGAGCAAATGAAGACAACCGGATAGGTTAGCATGCTAAGGGAGCTAACGAAGCTAATGCTACCTGACGGCTGATAAGCTAACAGGACAACAGACCACGTATTTGTGGCGTTTGGAGTTCCTGGAAGAAGACTTGGTCAGGAGGTTACACGGCGTCATCAACTCACAGATGAACAAAACTGTTAACATGAACTGTCGGATTCTGTTATTGTGAGAAAAACAAACAAATGAAGAAAGTCTTGTCTTGGACACAGCAGCAGGATCCAAACTGTGCAGTTCACTCACATCAGATGATTTCATTAATTATATTCAGCTTCTGGTGTGTCATTGTGATCAGCTTTACTCAAACACGTCTACTGCACAGCAAACAGAATAGATTTACAGTGAAATCACTGGGAACTCAATGGTCGCGTTAAGATGAATGCAGCATCATCAGGGCTTTCGAGATGTTTGTATTTTCAGCACAAGCCCCCTTTAAAGGTCCCCTTCAGAAACAAAATGTAGTTTGTGATTTGTTTTTTTTTTGGGGTGTTTCAAGTGGATTATTGCAGGGAGTGTATGGTATTTACAGCAGTGTCATTACTGCAATAATGGAAGGTCACTTCAGTAAAAATACAATAAATAAATAAATAAAAACTAGGCAACACTCAGCCTAATAAAATCACACTTTACCATCCTCTCACTATGACATTAATGTCAGTGTTTCCTGAGCCATCAACTGAATGCCAGAAATGCAGTGATTCATAATGGGAATCTTAGTGTTATCTGGCTATTTAGACAGATTTAATTTGCAACATCAGGCTCTGAACTTTCCACAAGAACGATTAAGGTAAATTATATTTAGTTTTCTGTGTAAAACAAATAAGATCACGTTCATTTAATTACTGAAATTTTCATGTTTCTGTCTTACTCTGATCAATGCACTTCTACAGAAAGCAATGTATGTAATTCTTACTGAAAATACAGTCAGTCTACAATTCTACAGCTTCATTCAGCAGATGCTTTTATCCATAGCGACGTACAACTACAAGTAGATACAACACAAGCAAGGATCTAGTCAGGAGAAACAACCTGGATAAGTGCCATAGAATAAGTTGAAGTGTCATAGGACCTTGGTGTATACAGTCCTGCAGTGCAGGAGGTAACTGCACTGCCTATGGACAGGTAAAGCAATCCAAGAAAAAATCCCCATGTATGATGTCTGCAGTATGATCTATGAGCCCTGGCCTCATTGGACAAGAGGACACCTTCCTCTCAAATCCCACTTTGAGCCCTGGATGTCCTCCGTGTGTGACAGTCAGGCTTTTATGGTCCATTACATGTTTTCAATCTATTCCACAGTGATAAATCAGTCAGCTCAGTTAAAACTAGACTGTATTAGCTCAGCTAAATGTTTTTCCTGGAGGAACTGTGCACCAGTCAGGAGGAAGAGCAGGTTTCTACTAAGCAGTCCATGGTTGCTATTAGTTGGGTCCTGCTGGTCATAGACCCCAGGGTGGACTCAGAAGTTGCTGGAGGAATTACATATCTCATTGGGCCTGGGAATGCCACGATATCCCCCCAGAAGGACTTGGAAAATTAGGGAAAGAGACATCTGGAATGCCCTGCTTAGCCTGCTGCCACAGACACTTGACTGTAGTTAAGAGGAAGATGGTGAGGGCATGTTTTTCCATCACCTCATTAGTAACTTTTTTTTTTCTTGTGTCCCTTTGTTTTTCCAGATCTCCCACAGCAACATGTCCGTCAAAAGGAGGACCAGCAGCTCTGTAACCAGGAGAGAAACTCCAGTCTGGACCATGAGTACCCAGAGCCTCCACAGATTAAAGAGGAACAGGAGAAAGTCTTGACCAGTCGGGGGCCAGATCAGTTTGTGCTGAAGCAGAGGACTGATATGTTGACTCAGTGCACATCCAAATGTAAAGAGTTTTCCAGAGAAATATTTGGTGTCTTTGAAAAAACACTCATCCACTATGAGGAAGAGGTTGATTGTCAGCGCAGACTGTTGGATGCCTTCTGGAAACCCAAAATACAGTTAGACAGAATAGGTATGTCAAATTATAGTAATGCCAGTGAAATCTAAATATGACTGGTGTAGCTCTACGCTTAACTAACCTTAAGATTTTTATTTTTAGGTAATGTTGGCAAATTTAATGCAAAACCATGCATATTTTATTTAGTGGGTAATACCCGTGATGCAGTGTCCACAATGTTCAACTCGAAAATGTTAATTTAAATACAGTATGTATGAGAAAACAAAGCAATCTTACCTCTATCTTCAGATGATTTTAGCTGTAATTTGTGGTTTGACGTAACTACTTGACTGACAATTAGCACTGATTACAAGTGGAAAGTTGCTCCCTGATTGTTTTGTACGCTGACCTTTGGTAACGAGAGGAAAGAGCTGAGAGTCACTTATACTGGTGTATCCAAATAATGTGTACATTACATCCCAAATTTGTACATGGGAAATTTAACTCACTTATTTTAGTAACATTTAAACTTTGTAAAGCTATGCTTTTGTTTACAATGAGAAAATTATTGGCTGCAATGTGTAGTTTTCTGTAATGATATTAGTATCCTTTTTCTTTTGTTTGTTTATTCCTGCAGATGTACAACAGCAGTGTAGGGAGAAGGAGGTTCTCGCTGACCAGCTGCTTTGTTACCAAGAGAGGAACCACAGTCTGCAACAGAAGAACCCAGAGGCTCCACGAATTGAAGAGAACCAGGAGAAACTCTACACCAGTCTGACCCAGGCAGATCCAGAACCTCAACAGATTGAACAGCAGCAGGAGAAACTCTGCAGCAGTCGGGACCAGGAGGACCCAGAGCCTCCACAGATGAAAGAGGAACAGGAGGAGCTCTGCACCAGTCTGAACCATGCAGAACTAGAACCCCAAATGATTAAACAGGATGAGGAGAAACTCTGCACCAGTCAAGAGATACAGCAACTTGTGCTGAAGCAGGAAACTGATACCTTTAGAATGACTTCCACTCATGAGGAAAGCGACCACCGTGAGCTGGACCCAAACAGTAACCAGCTCCTCTTTTACAACTTTCCCGTAACTGAGAGCCCAGAATGCCAATTTCAAGAACATCACAGACCCCACACGGGTGTGAAGCCATATGCCTGTAAAACATGTGGGAAAACTTTCAGTCGACGTGATCATTTATTGTCCCACACGAGAACGCACACAGGTGAGAAACCATATTCTTGTGAAACATGTGGGAAAAGTTTCACTCAGAGTGGTAATTTGTTGTATCACATAAAAACTCACACAGGTGAGAAGCCATATTCTTGCAACACATGTGGGAAAAGTTTCAGTCTAAGTAGTCGTTTGACTGTTCACTTAAGAAGTCATACAGGTGAGAAGCCTTATTCTTGTGAAACATGCGGGAAAAGTTTCACGCAACGCAGTCGTTTGTTGCACCACATGAGAACTCACACAGGTGAGAAGCCTTATCCTTGTGAAACATGCGGGAAAAGTTTCACCCAACGTGGTTGTTTGTTGCACCACATCAGAACTCACACGGGGGAAAAGCCGTTTTTTTGCAACACGTGTGAAAAAAGTTTCAGTCGACGTGAACATTTATTATCTCACATGAGGACTCACACAGGGGAAAAGGCATATTCTTGTAAAGCTTGTGGTAAAGCTTTTACTCAGCACTGTCATTTGTTGCGCCACATGAGGACTCACACAGGTGAAAAGCCCTATTCTTGTGAAACTTGTGGGAATAGTTTTAGTCAGCGTGGTCATTTGACTGTCCACATGAGAATTCACACAGATGACAAATTGTATTCGTGTGAGACGTGTGGGAAAAGGTTCAATCAACGTGGTAATTTATTCTACCACATGATGACGCACACGGGGGAGAAGCCTTACCCCTGCCACGCATGTGGAGAAAGATTTAAATACGCATCGTCACTGAAAAATCATATGAAAACTCACGCAGGTAAAAAATTGTAATCTGGAAACATCTGTGGAAACCAGACTTGAAAAAACATGTAAGAATTTGTTCAGGTTCAAAGTTGTTCAGTTTCAAAGTTGATCTTTCTGATTCAAAGTGCCTTTTAACTTTACTGTAATACTCATTCTGTGAGTTTATTGGATATCACATTGTGGAAGATGGATCTGGTGAAATCTGTCAAACTGTCCAATGGATACATGCTGACTCTTACAGAAGAACATTACATTTGCAAAAGAAAAACAATGGAAGGTGTCTTATACTGATGAGGAAGGACTTAGTAATTCGTTTTACTTTAGTTATCAGTTTCTAATATATTTGAGAGCACATTATAGTAACTTACACAAGTTTTTTGTTTGTTTTTTTAATTATTTTTTAAAATGTTATGCTCATCAGTGAGTTAAATAGTTGAAGTCCTGTTCATCTTATTTAAATTTGCTGCATGTCTTTGGATGGTTCTTTGTAAATTTGTTTGTATACAGATCAAAAAAAGAAACAAAACCGGATTCCTGCACAGTAACATCTGACAGCAATCGTAAATGAATTTCAAAGATAGTGTTTCAGTTCAATTTAACATTTCCACATGCAGAGCCTTCATGTCTCCATGTTTCCTTCAGAAAAGCTTCCTCAGATCAGACAACACTGTTGTAGCACAATTGAAATTTAGCTTTGTAGCTGCCGTACTAATGACAAAAATTCAACCAGCACAAAGACACAGTGATTTCTCTCTTGTCTGATAATAAAATATTGACGACACAAAACTTTGACATTGTTATTGGGATGTGTGATCATTTTTTAACTCCAAACTTTTGTATTTTGTTGTCACTTGCAGTTTTTTTCTGATTAAAAAAATAAACAACAAAATGTTCATTTTGACACAATCATTTTCATCTTTTTTTAAACCCTTTGATACGTGGTGTAGGTCAGGAGATACCTGTTTTCCATTGGATTTGGGTCACTTTGGACCCATATTGTGTGTCACAGGTTTAAAGTTGTCACAGTGTTTCTTAGTGTGTCAGTGTGTTTTTAATGTTCTATGACTATGAAGGTTTTAGTGTTGTAACAGACTCTGACTTTAGAGAAAAGTGAGATCACATGTAGGTTTATATTTGTCAGCATTTGCCTGTGTGATAACATTAAATAGTTTTAATGGCAGAGATGTATCATAACGGTATCATGGGATCCTTCTTCAGATATGTTGAAATTAAGTTAAAATTTAAAATTTAAAAAATTAAATTGTTAAAATTTGTCCATATGTTGGCAAGTGTCAACATGAAGACAACATAGAAACAAAGTGTAACCTTACACATTTAATGATGATATATAAACTCATATGCACATGAGCTTTAGTGGTCCTACAAATGAGTAAAAATCGCCTTTTGACAAAATAACAAAACACTGCAACCTTAATCTATCTTACTCTCCACACATAAAATTCTACTTCAATCAAAAGAAAGAAACAATTTTTATTTAGATTTGTCTCTGTAGCCTTGCTGTTGTTCTGAATCTCTTCATGTGAATATTTGGATGGAAAAAGATGAACCTGAATCTGTGAACTCAGTGTTTCTGCCGGAGCTTCACAGTGTGACACCTGGCGGAAGTAAACAATGAAAAGGCGCCTCCAGTTTTCCTGATGTGTGGACTGAGCTGGAGGACAGTTGTTTTGTCGTGTCTCAGAGGAATATTTGATCAGATGAAGTAACGATGAGTTCAGTCCAGAATCTGAGAGAGTTGATCAACCAGCGACTAACTGCTGCTGCTGAAGAAATATTCACAGAGTTTGAGAAAACCATCGTCCAGTACGAGGAGGAGATCGATCGTCAGGGCAGACTGCTGGATAACATCTGGAAACATGAAACACACACATCGGGTATGTAAAGCTAGACTTCGTAATGCATAAAACTTTCGATCACTGCAGAGTTTAGAAACATGAGATGCAACCGGGAGCTAAGGAAGACAACACAAACTTACAGGTTAGCATGCCGAAGCTAACGCTGCCTGAAAGCTGATAAGCTAACAGGACAACAGACAACGTGTTGGTGGTGTTTGGAGTTCCTGGAAGAAGATTTGGTCAGGGGGTTACACAGCAGTTGTGTTAAAGATCGGGGAAGTCTTCCCCTCATAATCACGTTATTTTCAGGTATTTAAAGAGGATTATTGCAGGGGGTTGTAATACTAACAGACTAACAGACATTACTGCAAGATCGGAACATCCTAGTGACTTAAGTTAAAAAAAACAGACAAACAGTTGGCCTAATAATAAACTCACAGTTTATTATTCTCAGTCTTTAAGTCACTGCAGATTCTTCAGTTGGTTCTGTACACAGTAACATCAGTGTTTCCTGAACCATCAATTCAATGAAAATAAGAGAGTAGTCCACCACTGCAGTGTTTTTTGTTTGGTATAGATCTACATATTTCAGAGGAATTATCGACCATGGGAACCTCACAGAGCTTCATGAAGGTAAACCTTTGTGTGTGTGTGTGTGTTTTTTTTTTTTTTTTTTTTAATCATTTAAAAAGTTTCAACAGACAAATTTCCAAAATGTGGGGAATCTTGGTGCTGGCTGGCTGTTCAGACAGATTTAATTTGTGACATCAGTCTGAGTTTTACCAAAACAGCTGAAGTGAATGGAAGTTCGATTTAAGTGCAACAAATAGTGTCATATTCATCAGTCTTTCTTTTGGTTTTCTTAACAAGGCACAGGTACAGAATGAAGTGTCTACAGTTGTTACTGGAACTGCTTACAAATTAACCCATAGTCCCTACTTATGCTGTCTGGAGTATCATCTATGATCCTTCCCTCTCAGGTCCACATTCAATATGAGCGTCCTCCTTGTGTGACAGTCAGGCTTGTGATGGTGTCTTATATGGTAATGCTCCACTTTCAATCTTTTCCACAGTGAATACTAACCTGAAGATTGGCTTGATGAATTTATATCAAAAGTCTTATGGCACAGAAAGTCAGAAATATGGAAGATAGATGTTTTGCCCAAATCACTCAGCCCAAGTTAACTCGAGAATGTATATAGGTCAAATGTGTGTTTTTTGTGGTTGCATTTCTTTTGAGGTTTTTTGGGCACCTCCAGCAGGGAGTAGACCCAGAATTTCCTGGAGGGACTACATATTTCAGCAGGCCTGGGAATGTCTCGCTATCTTCCAGAAGGGCCTGAAAAACTGACACAGACAGGGACATCAGCAATGTTATGCTTACCCTGCTGCCACAGACACCAGATGCTGGATAGTAAGAAGAAGATGGATGAATTAATGAATGTATGTTTCCCATTCATCTTCTGAATAACTGGTTTCTTCTGTCTCTTTATCTCTTCAGATGTCCCACAACAATATGTCTGTGAAAAGGAAGATATTCTTGCTAATGAGCCATGCTGTAGCCAGGACAGAAACTCTGGTCTGGACCAGGAGAACTCAGGGCCCATACAGATTAAAGAGGAACAGGAGGAACTCTGCACCAGTCTGGACCAGGAGGTGAAACAGGAACAGGAGAAACTCTGCACCAGTCTGGACCAGGAAGTGAAACAGGAGAAACTCTGCACCAGTGTGGGCCAGGAGTACCCAGAGCCTCCACAGATGAAAGAGAAACAGGAGGAACTCTACACCAATCAGGAGGGAGTGCAGCTAGTGCTGAAAGAAGAGACTGACATGCTGGTTCAGTGCAAGTCCAAATGTAAAGAGTTATCTGGAGAAATATTTTCCATCTTTGAAAAAACACTCGTCCATTACGAGGGAGAGATTGATCATCAGCGCAGATTGTTGAGTATCATATGGAAACCTGATATAAAGTTACACAAAATAGGTATGTAAAACTTTACCGTAATGGTCTTAATTAAATACCAAATGAATCTGACTCATGTGTGAGCCTAATCAGGGCTTTACATTACATTGTTATTTAGGATCACAAATTGAACTTGCAGACAGCTGCAATAAATAGCATTACCACATTTCTTTTCTAAATTGTAAACATGTAACATTAAACCTACAGGGGGCCAAATCTGGTGGGTGGGGAGCAGTGATTGTGCTGTTGTGACCAAAATACCTGTTCATAATCATCACGGTGTGACTGGGTGCACACAGCAAAAGACCATATTAGATGCTTTCATGACTCAGTTCAGTACATTTATGCTAAACATTCTTTCTAAGACTCCTCTGGATGTTACAATAGAACTCTGACCTGCTGGGTAAAATTCAAAATGAGCAGATAGTTTTCAAAAAACAAATAATGTGTCAGTTTCGACATATGATATGCTGTTTTTGTGTTTTCCAAATACATACTGAGGTTAATCGGTGATTCAGAATTGTCCATCAGTGTGGTTGGTTGTCTGTCTTTCTACGTGTGGCCCTGCAATAGACTGACCATCTGTCCAGGGTCTCCCCTGGCTTTGCCATAAGTTAGCTGGGATAGAGTCCAGCCCCTCTGCCGCCACCCTAGTGAGGATTAAGCAGATAATAATAGAGTGTAGATAATGGATGGATGGATGATTGTAAGTGGTGTTACAGAGGGATGCTTCTTCTGTTTCAGCATTAGTCTTTGCTGTGTGCAGGCAGCAGCGTTGTGTCACAGCCTGTATCTCTGCTAGATTACAGAGAGAGAAACATTATGTTCTGTCTTCAATTTAAATATTGGATTTACTGTTGGTAAACTACAGCTGATTTGAGCTGTAGTTTACAGTCATTGTAAAACTGCTCCCCTAATGTTTTGTACAGTGAGCTTTGCTCATAAGAGTGTCAGAAGTCGAGAGTCACTCACACTGGTGCACACAAGTACTTTGTCATATTTGCTCGTTGTAAATTCAACTCATGATAGTACCATTTTCACTCTGTAGAGTCCTGCTACTGGTGAAAATGAGAGTATATTTGCTCAGATATGTAATTTTTCTGTCACCACTTAATTATAACCTTTTTTTATTCCTCTAGATCTCCTACAGCAACATGTCTGTACAGAGCAGGTGACTCTTGCTGACCAGCTGCCCTGTAACCAGGAGAGGAGCTCCAGTCTGGACCAAGAGGATCCAGACCCTCCACAGATTAAAGAGGAAGATGAAGACCTCTGGACCAGTATGGACCAGGAGGACCCAGAGTCCCCACAGATTAAAGAGGAACAGGAGGACCTCTGCAACCTAATGGACGGAGAGCAGCTTGTACTGAAGGTGGAGACTGATATCTTTATGGTTACTCCTAACTATAAGGAAAGTGACCACAGAGAACTAAACCAAAACAGTGACCAGCTCCTCTCTCACAACTCTCCTGTAGCTGAGAGGCCAGATAACGAACAAAACCAACATATAAACTCTGGATCGATTAAAAATGCAGAGTCGAAGGCAAAGAAGACACATCACAATAACAGTAGTCATAATAACGATATAAACAACTCTTCATTGTCAGGAAGTCAGTATGATACTGGAACAGGTAAAAAGTGTGTAGAATGTGATGTTTGTGGAAAAGCTTTTAAGGATAGGTCCCAGTTGAACAGACATTACAAAATCCACACAGGTGTGAAGCCATATGCTTGCAGCACTTGTGGGAAAAGGTTCTATGAGATATCATCAATGAGACGTCACGAAAGAATCCACACGGGTGAGAAGCTGTATCCCTGCAAAATATGTAGGAAAAAATTTAGTACAAACTCTCACCTGAAGGTGCACTTGAGAATTCACACGGGTGAGAAACGGTATTCTTGCGAATTGTGTGGCAAAAGTTTCAGGCAAAGTAGTGGTTTAAAGGTTCACATGAGAACTCACACAGGGGAGAAGAAGCATTCTTGCAAAATATGTGGGAAAAAATTCGGTCAAAATAGTCACGTGATTGTCCACATGAGAACTCACACGGGTGAGAAGTTGTATTTCTGCGAAATCTGTGGGAAAAGTTTCAGTCAGAGTAGTCATTTGATCGTCCACATGAAAACTCACACAGCGAAGTCCAAGTCCAGAAAGAGGTGGAAAAATTCTATGGGATACCATGCTTGAAGAAATATGTAAGAATTTCTGCAGGTTGCCAGTAGAGCTTTTAGATTTAAAGACTTAGTTCATGATTGGAACTCTCCCTTGAAGTCAGTTTGTGTACCAATTCTAATGATCACTGGATCTCCTTCGCTGTGTCAAAATTACAACATTCAGCTGGTCGAACAAGTAATGATGGTTGTTGATGCTGAATACTGTCTTCCAAGTGTTTCAGTTTGTCAGAAGTTGATGTTGACAGTCAGACCCTGTGGATTTCTACACTGCCTGTCCAACAATAAAGTCACCACCTGGATTTAACTAAGCATGTCGGAAAGTCTTCTATGTTTCTGTTACTTTATTGTGAAACTATTTTGGTTATGATGTCACTTCCTTTCTAAGTCTCTTCTGTACTGAGAGCAATAGTATGTGTCTGCAGAGCCAGAGGCTGCACCTACAGGGCTGCACCTACAGGGCTGCACCTACAAGGTTGTTGTTGCTTAATGTCCTTGACAGACAGATCATTTCAACATGCTTTTACTATCTGGTGAAGGGTTAATTAAGATGCTGCTTGTAGTTAATTATCATCACCTGGACCTGGGCTGCCAAAATCTGGCTAGGACTCAATTAAACAAATGATCAAACAAGCTAAGCGTTGGTTTTACAGCAGCAGTCACTGTATAAAAGTGGTCGTCTGTGCTACTTAATGACGAGCTCAAACATAGCTTGTTTCTCAGTTTAGCAGGTTAACAGCTTTGCTCTGCAAATAAAAACAGCAGAAATGTTTACAAGTTAAACAATAAAATGCTGTAAACCAAACATTTGTGTTTTATAAAGTTAAACTAATAAAACGATTCCCAGTTAGTACTCACATGGTATCGTCGTCCATCATGGTGATAAATGCTGCTACTTCGTTTAGCATCAACATAATGGGAAACACGAACAACGGGGCACGAGAAGAAGTTGGCGGCCCTTAAATTGGGGTCCTATCAGTGTGTTGCTGAAAGTGCAGCCTCCAGCTGTGTAGAAGAACTTACAGGGTTAAAATGAACGGAGAATTCTTCCTGAATAGGCCTTTTGTATTGTAAGTATATTTTGAGTGAAATTATCAATTTAAAATGTAAATTGTGCACTTTAGTGATCATCTATTGTGGTAGGTGACGCTGTCTATAAAAAGTGCTCTAAACTTAAAGGAAATGTACAGCCCTGTAGCTGCAGCCCTGTAGCTGCAGCCCTGTAGCTGCAGCCCTGTAGCTGCAGCCCTGTATGTGCAGCCCTGTAGATGCAGCCCTGTAGCTGCAGCCCTGTATGTGCAGCCCTGTAGCTGCAGCCCTGTATGTGCAGCCCTGTATGTGCAGCCCTGTAGCTGCAGCCCTGTAGCTGCAGCCCTGTATGTGCAGCCCTGTAGCTGCAGCCCTGTATGTGCAGCCCTGTAGCTGCAGCCCTGTAGCTGCAGCCCTGTATGTGCAGCCCTGTAGCTGCAGCCCTGTATGTGCAGCCCTGTAGATGCAGCCCTGTAGATGCAGCCCTGTAGCTGCAGCCCTGTATGTGCAGCCCTGTAGCTGCAGCCCTGTAGCTGCAGCCCTGTAGCTGCAGCCCTGTATGTACAGCCCTGTAGCTGCAGCCCTGTATGTGCAGCCCTGTAGCTGCAGCCCTGTAGCTGCAGCCCTGTAGCTGCAGCCCTGTATGTGCAGCCCTGTAGCTGCAGCCTTGTATGTGCAGCCCTGTAGCTGCAGCCCTGTAGCTGCAGCCCTGTAGAGTGTTCTTGGAAACACTCTCCGTGACCTTCTCCCTAACCGGAGCTCTGTCGATAGTAGCTATCAGACCAGAAACATCCCTTCAGAGCGTCCCACTCTTAACACAAAGCTAATAAGTAAGAGTCTTCCATTGGATAATTACTGCAGTGATGAATATGTTTCAGCTGCAACAACTTATTTAACTCTAGCTGATGCAGCAAGTAGCTTCTCGTTTCTTAAACAACCATGTTGGAAGACATATCCTGTGGTCATAAAAAGGATGTTAATCCTTCTCAGTAGGGTAAAATTATTGGTCTGCATCAAGCACAGAAAGCAACTAAGTAGACTTCTGAAACTACTAAAATTGGGTTAAGAACCGTCCAACGTGTCACTAGAACCTGGAAGGATAGTGAAGAACCATCATGTTTGAGGAAGAAATGTGGTCTGATGAATCCAGATTTGCCCTGTTCCAAAGGATGGGTGCATCATAGTGAGAAGAGAGGGAGATGAAGTGATGCACTCATCATGCCTAGTGCCGCCCATACAAGCCTGTGGGGGTTAAGGTTATATCTGGGGATGTTGCAGTTGGTCAGGTTCAGCAACGTTACGTTCCCAAAGAATGAGGTCAGCTGACTACCTGAAGATACTGAATGACCAGGTCTTTCCATCCATGGAGTTTTTCTTCCCTAATGACATGGACATGTTCCAAGATGACGAAGCAGGATTCATGGGGCTCACATTGAGATTGAGTGGATCAGGGAACATGAGACGTCATCTTCACACATGGATTGACCTCCACAGAGTCCAGACCTCAGCCCCATTGAGAATCTTTGGGATGTTCTAGAGAAGACTTTGCGAAGTGGTCCGACTCTCCATCATTAATGTAAGATCTTGGCAGCAAATGAATGCATCTCTGGACAGAAATAAATGCTGTGACATTGCAAGAGTTTATTAAATGATGCCACAGTGAATGTGTGTCATTCTCAGAGGTAAAGGTGGTCAAACAAAAAATTAGTGTGTGACTTTTTTGGGGGGGACGGGCAGTGTGTGTTGTGTTCATATCGAGTTAACATCGCTAACACAATATCTTCTCAGTGTTTATGCCGTTTCCATACAGATAAAATGCATTGGTCAGATAAAACTTTTAGTATAAATCAGATTTTTTCATGGCCATGAATTACTGTGACTTTACCTGTGTATACCTGTTTTTCAGAAGGACTATTGTAATATTGTTGACGTGATGCCAAGACAGCAGATGGAGATAACCTGTTCCAGCTGTTGGACAATACTTTACAAATGGCATCGATGTGGTTCATTTTGTGTCAAATCTTCAAATTTTTAGAACAAGTTCTGCTCAACTGTCTCTAATAAGTTTTATAGCAGAAAATATAAAATATTGATGTTTACAAATATATTTTGAAGCTTTTAGCTTTTAGCTTGATATATCAAAGACTTTAGGATATTATTTTTTTCAGAAAATTAAGCTTCAACCCACTTTCAGCATGTTTTTATTTTGTTCTATGTTTTTTTTTTTTGCAATATTGGACAAGTACAGGTTGAATTAAAATCTAAAAACAAAAGGAAGCCGGTGTAAAAAAAGAAAGAAAAAAATCCCATCTTTACATACTCATTAACCAAACAAACAGATTATGCAGAAATCAACTTGCACTGAAAACACTAAATTTAAAATTTAACATGCTGTTTGAAATGGATAGTTCATGAATTAAGCATTTCAAGCCAATCTTAGGTGGTCGAGCAGAAAGTTCCTGATGATCTGAGATGAAATAACCCAGGTAGAGACTTGAGTTTTGGACCATTTCATCCTGTTTAATGTTGAAGCTCGTCATAGTTTAGAGTGGACACGTAAACCATCCACATCAAGGATAGCTTAGTACCATGACAAGAAATGGAAGAGATCTAAAGCTGTGTGCAGATCATTGTTGTTTGGTGTGAAGACAGCAGACTCATCAGAGATCATTTCTCCACTAGATCTTATTTAATTGTTTTTACCTGAAACATCACAGCTGATTTTGAGTCTGTTCACAGCAGCTTGAATTAGATTTAGAGAAAAGTGGAGACAAACCAGTCTCAGAAAACTAATTCCAGAAGAATCTCTGAAAAACGTATTTTGAAAAACTCACACATTTATCAACAGTTTTACATCTAGAATACTGCTAGAAACAGTGAACTGAGTAAAAAGAAACATTTCACATTCATGTCTTTGTGTATTTATTTCGTTTTTTGCCTCTGCAGCCTTGCTGTGGATCAGAAAATGTAGAGTTTAGTTTCTTTCTGAAGGATGAAAAAAAAACCTAAAAATTCTGCTCGAAACTATGATCAGAGAGAGATGGAAAAGCATGAACAAGGCGGAACAAAAAAATATTCTCAACTCAGTGTTTCCTGTCGGGGCTTCACGATGTGACACCAGACGGAAGTAAACAAAAAAAATAATCCTCCAGCAGCGTTAGTTTTCCTGATGTGTGGACTGAGCTGGAGGACAGTTGTTTTGTCTCATCTCAGATCAATATTTGATCAGATGAAGTAAAGATGAGTTCAGTCCAGAATCTGAGAGAGTTGATCAACCAGCGACTAACTGCTGCTGCTGAAGAAATATTCACAGAGTTTGAGAAAACCATCGTCCAGTACGAGGAGGAGATCGATCGTCAGCGCAGACTGCTGGATAACATCTGGAAACCACAGATAACACAACACACAGCAGGTTTGTAGAACTGAGATGAACCAAGTGATGAATGAGACTCATGCAGGATCCTGATCAGAGCTCTGAGCTACATTTAGTTTTAGCTGCACAGTCAGAAATTACAGCTGCAGTTATTGTTCAGGAAGAAACAACCGTGTTGAAAGCGGAAATGTTTAGCATTTAACAGCTTGTATAAAACACAGGAGAACATGACTGAACTAGAAGATCGCAGTAAAAAGTGAGAAAATAAGCTCAGGGTTGCTTTGTGCTTAATTGATGCCTCTGAATGTAAACATCATGTAGTCTGAGAATTCTGTTGAGAATTTCAAATTTATTCTGGGATTTTATTGTTTCATTCAATATGTTTATTTAATCTACAGCGTTAGAGTATTTCTGGTGAATTGTGCAGAGGTTTGTCAGCAGCGGGCTCCTGCTGGTGGACTGAACTCATCACTAGATTTCAGTTTGTGATAAGAAACAACGTCATCAGCAAATCTGCTAATCGACTGCAACTTAGGATATACATTATGCAGCGGCTGACCCAGGTTTTAAACTGTTGTCTCAATGAACTGGTTGTTCAAAGTGTGGCCGTGAAAAAATAGAGTGCAACAAATACCTCTTGTCAGTGTTTACAGAACAATGAAAGGCAGTTTTAGCAGCTCTTTGAGTTAGATGATGACACTTTGCTCATATCAGTATGCAGCCTGAACCAGGGCGTAAACACTGATCAATGGCCATTGTCGTCAGATCTGCCTTCTTTAACCTGCTAAGGATAAATCAGGACCAGCTCTCCGTTTCTTAGGGTTAGATTCTATCTGCCTATTAGTGGTTTATCTAACAGGATTCAGCAGAATGATTAAGCTGGTGTCGAGGAATACTCGCCTAGGTTCTTACTGTCTACTTCCAAACGCTTTACCCTTCTTACTCTGATGTGCAGCCCAGCTAAGTAGCCTAAGTAACCAAGCAACCTATCAGTCACGTCTGTTAACGACAGCTTTCCTCTTATTTCTGTTTGCACTTGGTGATATTCCTAGGTTAGTTTTAGAGGTTAGGAACAGAAAACCTCAAGGGTAAGATTTTAAAATCACTGTTAGGACTAAAGCAACCTTTAGGAACCTCTTAGTTTTAATGCACACAATAGACTTAACTTTTTACTGGCATGCAAAGCATATGAATTATAAAAAATACATTAATCTTCTCTTTAAATGCAATATAGCGTTTTATTGAATAAATTCAGCAAGGGCATAGCATCAGTTTTGATTAGGCAATAACAATTATAATTAAAACAAATCAATTACACTAAGAATTATTAAAACTGAGCCTTTCTAAGTATCTTCTCTAATCAGTATATTTTGGGAGACAGAGAGAACGGGCAACTTGGCCTTAGCTGCCACGCCCGATGTCTGACCTGCGTCTGGACGAACTCAGTAGTGGATCTGGAAACCCCGTACAAGGTCTCTTTCGGTCCAAAAATTGTTGTTCCTCGGCAGGGGGAGCAGGAAAAGTCCCAAAAAAGCCAATCTTGGTCTTGCAGATGTCTTTAGGAGCAGAAGCTGGAACGGTGGTGAGGAAGCCCCGATGACCTGGGTAGATGAGCGGTGGTGGAAAGTCCCCAACTCTCCCGTCTCTCTGGGTGAGGGCAGCCTCCAGCTGTCGTCTCCGCTACCGTCTTCCCCTTTTCGGCTCAACGGCTGTTCTTCTTTCTTCTCTTCTTGGTGACTCTGTAGACCGACTGGAACTTTTCTTCATCAGCAGAGTTTGGTCTTCTTTTCTTGAACAAAGTCCGGAGAACTTTTCTTCCAGCGATGTCCTCAAAGAACTCTGGCAGGCTTAACCCAGTGTTAAGCCCCTCGACGTCTCCAACAACTCAGAGAACTCCGAGAACTCCGAATACTTTGTCTCTGTCTCCTCTTTTTATACAGTTATCTCTCAATACACACCCAGTGTCTGAGGGCTCAGTT
This sequence comes from Amphiprion ocellaris, assembly GCF_022539595.1. Taxonomy (NCBI): domain Eukaryota; kingdom Metazoa; phylum Chordata; class Actinopteri; family Pomacentridae; genus Amphiprion; species Amphiprion ocellaris. The sequence continues at coordinate 33,248,820 of NC_072775.1, forward strand.
GCCTAGTCATGGTGATTCATTGTCACATTCCCAATACACACACATTGAATATACTCTGATTACATTACATTTCAGAAGGATTACACATGATTTCTAATACCCATACTTGGGTCTGCATCCTGCATGAGATCATTGCACTTATTAACCATTACAAGGATTTACCATATTTGGAACAACATTTTGTAAGTCAAAATCATTGCCCTGTAGAGGCTAAGCATTGCTCAACATTGGGTAACACTCTAGTTCCTCTTTTCTAGTAAGTGCGCAGTTTAAAATCAACTTCCTCTTTTCAGACACAGTACTTGTCACACATAATCATTCCTTTAAATCACTGCATTTGCTTGATCACACAACATGCTTCACATTCAATATTTCAATCATGAACAAATCATTTTACTGTTAAACATTTCATAAAAGATCACCTGTTTAATCATTCACATCTATCTTATTCAAACACTTCAGTATTTCAAAAATAAGCCTCAGGTTACAAAAATCACTGCTCAGCTTAAGCATAATCACTTGGTTACATTATGTGGTTTCTTCAGATAGATCTTTATTGGTCTGCTGTTTTTGATGAACGTGCTTAGGGCTTTTGTTACCTCTTAACCGTGGTTGTTTCTGGGATCTCAAAACTAGGCCCCATTCGACACCCCCTTCTTGAGATCACAGGTAGCAACCACAGGTCACTACAGGTCGGTGTAGATCAGCTCGTCGTCATCTGGAGCATGTATGTCGAGCATATCATTTACTGGAACCAGGGCGTCATCGGTGCTGATGGTAACAACCTCTCCAATGATCTCTGGTTCTTCTTCGACGATGAATGGTGCTGGTGAACCCTCCCAGGCGTCGACGATACTCATATCGGCCAGGTCGAGATCAGCGAACCGCACTCTTGTTGCCCTCTCTGCCCCCGTGGATGGTTGGATTGGATCCGGTGTCGGTGTCACTTCATCCCCTGGGAGAGGTACGGGCCTCAATGTTGTCTCCAGTGCTTCCAACAGCTCGCGGAGTGTCTCATCTTGGGCCTGCTGTATCTCTGCCAAGGTAGTAGGTCGAGCAGGGACGTCTGCGCCCGGTTCCACAGTAGGATTGACCACTGCGACGGGTCGAGGTGATGGTGGCGGTCTCTGCCATGGCTGCCCTATGGCCACACATTTCCCATCGGCTAGGTGTGTGGTGGAGATGTACTTCTCACCCCAGAGTTGCCAAATCTTCAGGTAGACCGGGTAGTAGATGCCCTCCGGGTATTCTTGATACCAGGACTGGTAGTGCTCTGCAGAACACCACAATGGCTTGGCTGAGGCTTGAATCCCCAGGTGCTCACTCACGGAGATCTCCGGGAGTCGTACAGCCATTTTATCACACAGGACGCCGTCTGCAGAAGTGATGGGGAACGCGGCGTTGTAGCAGGTTTCACACCAAAAGGTTGGCTTCACATCCCAGAGACACTTCTTTTCTTCCAATGTAGCATTACACCTGACACAGGCAGCACTCTTCTGAAATTTTAAGCAGACATAGAAACTTTTCATTCTGTTACTTAGCATTTTTTAGCGTAGCAAGCAAGCAGGCAGGGTGACTTTTAGCTTTGTTTTAGTCAGCCCTGTCATTTTCTTTGGCGCGTCTTTGAGCCAGTGCACTCAACCAAGGCGACCGCAGAGGCAGAACCGGTGGAGTTCTCCCTGGGCTTCGAGCTCTTTCTTGATCCCGGGGGAAGAGAGCCTCGTACAACATGAACCAAACAACTGTGATTACCCCTCTTCTTTCTGGCAGCAGCCAATGCAGGACTGCTGCGATGCCCCAGCCCATGCCCCACAGCGTTATGGCGCCTAGCTTGAGCAGCCAACGCCTTCTTCCTCTTTCTTGCAGCGCCATTGTCATAGTTGTAAGATATGCCAGTAAGATGACTACTAGCACACCCTCGTAAGCTGCGCTGATCCACTTCAGGGCATCGTAGAACACAGCAGCAGAATCTAATCCTGCCCAGATGATTATGGCTGCCCCTTTTACCAGTCCTACCCGGGTCGTGTCAATTCTGGTGCGCCCCTGGATATAGGTCATGAATAGGGACAGGGTAAATTTGCCATGTTTCTTGTAGAGATTGATGAAGGCTATTTTTAAGAGCCCTAGGATCAAGGTGGTGACTCTTAATGGCTGATCTAGCGCCCATACGCCCATGCAGCAGTAGATGAGCCAGGTGAATTCAATCGCCCAGAACTCCACACATCCTTCGAAGCTTGCTCTATCGCAGGATAGAATGGAGTCACTTACATTGTAGCGAGTCAAGTTGGTATTTGGTGAGGGGGATGCCATGGTTCTTGTTTTCTTCGTAGGGTGTGGTCGCTCTCTTGTTCTGCTCTGGTTCTGTTGTCAGCGGTTTGAGTCCGGGGAGTGCAATGGCTAGGGCGCGTCGGTACTTCTCTTTTTACAGTTGAGTCCACGCCTCTTCCTGGAGGAGTGGTTTCAGAGGTCCCTCCCCCTTCTTGGCGTGGCCTTTCTTCTGGCAGGAAGTGAAGGCTGTCTGGACTCCGCCTTTCACGACTGCATAGATTATGACTATTGTGAGGATCACGGCCAATATCATCAGCAAATATGGCCACAGCCAGGTGAACAGGGTCTTGATCCAGCTTCCTACAACTGAAAACCCTTCTTCAATGGTCTCAACCACAGTTTCTACTGCAGTCTCGAACGTTCCTTTTACCTTCAACTTGGTCCTCTCCCACCAGGTGCATTCGTGCTCTTGTTTGCCTTGGCCGCAATGCATCCAGTGTTCTTCTGGCGAGTGACAGGTCCCGTTGTTGTAGATTCTATTGGGGCCCAACCACTCAAACCCCTTGATTTCTTTTCCCTCACAGAGGCTCTTTCTGAAGGCATGCCCCTCTGCTACTCCGATGGTGGGATCCGTCACATGTGGAATGATCTTTCCGTTGACTTCTTTTCTGTCCATCATCTGATGTCCTAGGATAGCTTTGGCGCACCCTACCCCTGTAGGGATAGCTCGTCTCCACTTTCCTTGCTGTTTAACCCATTTTACCTCTAACCCATAACTGGGATATTCTTCACCATAATGGCTCTGACAGTGGTCTTCCCATCCTGGAACCTCTTGGCAATGCTGTCTGGCTAGGCCGATGGTACAGGTCGTGTTGGCTTTATCGCACACCATACTCCATGGCCTTGGGCTGACGTAGGGTTCAGGTCGGCTCCATGGCCCCGGCCAAATGTCCTGGTCTCTGGAATAGACTGTAGCCAAATATTGATACCTTTACCCAGTAGTTGTTGGTTTGTGTTAGGCAGGGAACGACCCAGTCTCTGACTTCTTGCTTCTGCAGGCCCCACCAGGTAGAGGTCTCACTTCTGGTGTGTCCTTCTTTCCAGGCCTGTAGAATGCCCTTTACTGTCTTATTAGCCGTCAGTCCGCTGCAATTGTAGGTCCATGTGCCGTAGTACTTGGTCCATATTTGCCACAACGGACATCTGGGTGAAGCACCGTTACTCACGTACTCTTCCCCGTCCAGTGCTTCAACTGCTTTCTTAACTACACACTTGTCGATTTTTTCAAAGTCTCCGCTGGGAACTGTCATTAGCTCTGGTGGTGTAGGGAGCTTCTGGACATACATATCTGTCTGTATTGGTCCTGCTAGGCCCAGACCCGTTCGTGCATAGCCTCTCTGGAATGCTCCTCTGAAGTGCTTCAGTGGAACAATCCATAACCATGGCAAGGTGTCGTTGAGCCAATCTTCATGGTGCGCACGCGGCTGGGGTCCATACATGCCTTTGCTCACGTAGAACATCAAGTGTGTAGCTGGTGTAATTACCAAGTAATTCTGGGTTTTACATTCAGTGAGTACGTTCCAGTAACAAGGGTTCAAAACCATGAACTTGTTTTTTATACAGTCAACTATCAGCTCCTTGTGGCGTGATCGATAACTGCTACGGTCTCTTGGTTGGATATCAGGATCTACTACTTGTATGGTGGCTTTTTGAGTGGGTGTACTCACCACTGGTGCTGGTGTTACCGAGGCAGAGCTTATTTCTGTCACGATGGTGGTTGGAGGTTGGGTAGTATTTTTCAGGACATCTGTTTTTGTTGTAGGCTGTGAAATTTCACATGTGAAGTTGTAGTATCCCCAAAACATCCCTCCTAACGGGAGTATGGTGGTACAGGTCTCGTTCTTGAGGTGTGCTGCATACACAACTTCAGGTTTCCAGTATCCTTGCTTCGCATTTCCTGGCCATGAAACACAAGCTATCGTACAATACCATCGAGGGGTGTTCGATTCTGGCTGAATCCAATTACACTGACCTGACCTGGTACTGGTTCCATTTCTGACCCAGTATTGGATCCCTATCTCTGTTGGGTAGGTTTGCCATCCTTCTATCATCGTGGTCCCATTGGTCAGGTTCTCAGCTTGGATTAATTCTTTCCAGGTCAGCAGGGAGGTCTGGTTTTCAGTGGCGTTTGATCCTATCATCCCAATCCAGGTTCGGATGTCTTCAGTGATGTTCTGGCCGGCAGCCCTCTCTTGGATGGGTCCCAGCAGACTCATCACTTCCAACAGGGTCGTCTGGTTGGTGTTGTTCCCCCAGGCTTGTAGTTTAGGCAGGAACAAATTTCTTGGTTGTGCCTCTCCGCAGGTCTGGGTGAATCTCTTTGTAGCAGTGTAGTCGACTAGAGCATGGGCCTCTGTCCATGGTTCTTGTCCAACCACATATATTATTGCTAGGACCGCTACACATCCTAGCATTACTGCAAAAACTTTGATCGCTTGACATATCCAAATCCTTTTACCTTTCCGTGGTCGATGCCTGAGTTGTGGGTGCCGCTCGTCCGTCTTGAATTCTGTTTTTGGACTCATTGTTTCTTCCCTTTGCAAGGGAGGATGCGTTTCCTCGGCCGAAACCCTCTTGGTTGGGGTCGGGGTTTCTTCTTTCTCAAGGATATTACTTGAATAGGAGCTGGGTACAGTATGTTACCTTCTTCGTCCTCGACGACTCTTCCTTTGAGTAACTTGAGATAGAGTGGAGCGGGGTACTTATCTATTCTTGGGTCCAGCCCACGCCACACCCACTTCCACACTGCGACACGTAGTTCGTCTGGTTCTGGCAGGGGTCCTTCGCAGAGCCTTGTGAAACTGTTGTACTGATCCACTTTCAGCCCTAATCTGGCCTCGGCATAGGGGCTCAGTTGTTCGTCCGGGTGTTGGAGTGATCTTGCTGCGTCTCGCACTTGTGACAACTCGGCATACAGGGGTTCCCCTCTGTGTGTTACCAACTCCGTCACGAATATACGTCGGTCGTGTGGATACCAGCACCCTTGGTTGACGCGCAGCATGGCTCCTTCTCCTGTGGGAGGAAGTCGCTTGTTTCTGTCATAGTCTCCTGTGTACACCTCCTTCTCATAATGGATGGGACGCAGGTGCAGGGTCTGGTTCTCGATGACATACCTTCCTTTATGTGCTATCCGTCGTCTCTTCTGTCTGTGCATGTAGGGGCTGTTGGTCCAAATCACGAGTTCTCCCAATCTGATTTCAACATACTGGTCTCGCACAGAGTCAGCATAGTTAGGGCCCCAAACCACCGTGAACTGCTTTTGTGCTATGGAGAGATGGACCGCGTTTAAGATCCAGGGGGATGAGGGTGGACATACCGGTGTAGGCGCCCATCTCCAGCTTTTATTTCTTCTCCTCTCACTGTGCCTTTTCCGTGCACATTGGACGAAGTCTCCGTGTACTATCCACCTTAGGATGATTGTGCCCGACCCTGACTTTTCAAAGTCTTTATCTCTCCTATACTCAAAATTACTACAGAAATAGTTCACCGTTCCGTATCTCCCATTCTTGTATTGAAAATCCCTCTTGGGGTGAGTTAATTTTATCCTATCATTTTTTCCCTCTAAATATGGCTTCCCATATAAATCTTTCTTTTGTTCTTCTTCTAGCGGCACCTCCATACCTCAGGTCTTTTACTGCTGTTCTGGCTCGGGATTTTGCTTCTTTCGCCTGACTCTTCTGGCAGCTTCTTTTACTCTCAACCAAACACTCTCTTTGTCCTTCTCCCCCTTCTTGGGAGTAGAATCCTCTTCTGGCTTGGGTTCTTCTGCCTTGGATACGTCTGCACCCAACGAGAACACTCCCACGTATGGCACCATGACCATACGCACTCTCACTCTCACCGTCACCGATTGGTCCGGCCTTATGGGCGTGGCCGCCCTTGACACCCAGGAATTCACCACTTGGACACTCCCATCTCGGCGCCAGTCTTCCGGTGTGACGGTGAACACTGCTTCTTTCTCTTTGGTCCTCTGGCCTGGCTGCACCCAGGCATCTAGACCTGTAACAGTATAGGCTAGGTTTGTCCCCCTGGCACCTTCCTCCCTTGGGACTGGGACAGAATCTTTCAATGGGATGGATTGATCATTGAACACTTCAGCTACCAATCTTCCCCATGTTGTTAACTCCCATGGTCCTTCCCAGCCGTGGGCTTGTGCCATCTCTCTTTGAGGGTCTGGAATAGATTCCATACCTGACGTATACTTAGGCCCATCTGGGTCTCGATAAACTCTGAACACCAGGGGGACCTGTGTCGTTGCCAACGGTGGGGTCATCATCTCCGCGGTGGCAGGGTTGTAAGGCCAGGCCCTCTGGACTACTTTCCTCCATAAGGGTTGCTCCTGGTCTTTACCATCACTGCCTTGTATTGGTGGGTATAATGGTGGTGCTGATGGTTCTCCACTCTCTTGGTCTGGAATCTCAGGTACGTAAGCCGATGCTGCTGCTTCTCCCTCATCACCTGTAGTCTCGCTTAGCCCCAACGAGAGAAGTGGGTCGACCATCTTCCTCACCTGCCATCCCTCAGCCACTCCGGCCTGCGATAACTGCCCACATCTTCTCTGGAGGTTGCAGCTGCTGCAGAGGTGGAGGATCTCACCGTCCCACTGACAAACACATTCTGATACCTCTGGTTTCGACCCGCGTAGATCCCACTGGGTGATGATGATCAGTCTGGGCAACTTATCCATTCTGCATCTTCCGCAGATATATGCATCCATAACTTTGACCGGTTTAGGGTGCATATCCTTCATTTCTTTTCGTCTCGGTTTGACCTTTTCTGGCTTCTCATGCCCTGGTCCTTCCCATCTTAAGGGCAGTGTGGTCGGCTTCCAGCAGACTACACAGGCATTTTCTATCTTCTTCCATTCTAACATCTCTTTCTCATCTGACAGGAGTCCGCTTTTAGCATAGTCCAATTTCTTCAGAGCTCTGCCTGCCCAGAGTCCTGTTGCGCTTCTTCGCATGGCAACCACCCCTTTAATGTTGGCCACTTCAATGAAGGGTGGTAAGCCTTGTGTGCTCGTGGCCATGGTTTCTGGTTCTTGGTTTTCTTTAGTCTGGAACTGGCTTCAGCTGCTCCACTCCTTGGATTCCTCCTTTCTTTAGCAAAACTGTGTTGCTGTCTAATATTTGTTTTATAATGTCAGGTTTCTCGTATTTGGCTTTGACTGCGGTACCTGTGGGTGCGTCTCTTGCTCTGATCCAGACTCGTTGTCCGACCTGGAATGGTACCTTGGGACTTGGTGCTGCCATCTTATCATCGGAGCCCCGCCCTATTTCTTCTGACACAAAGGGGCGTCGATTCAGCTCTTCAGAGGGGGAGGGCCTGTCAGCTCGATGTCTGTCGTTCAGGGCCATCCCCACTTCGAGGGCCTTAGTGCTCCAGTCTTTTGAATTGGCGTTTTTCCCTATCCAATTCTTCACTAGCCCTATGGTGCGTTCCACCACCCCATTCGCTTGTGGTGTGTATGGTGGCGAGTAAACTCTCATCACTCCGTGTTGTTGGCACCATATGTCTACCTTAGCATTCTTGAAGTGTGTCCCATTATCGGTTCTGAGCTCTTTTGGCACTCCTAGGTTCCCACACGTCTGTTCTAGCATGCTAACCACACTATTGCCATTAGCTTTCTTCACTGGTTTAATAACCACATATCCTGACATAGAGTCCACTAGCACTAAAAGGTATTTCTCACCTCTCTTCCCTGTAACTCCTAGCGGGCCTGCCACGTCCATGCAGACAGATCCCCATGGAATAGTGCTCTTGATGGTGAGCCCATCTACTCGTTGCCCTCGGCGACCTGCGTTGTATCGACCACATACTTCACAAGCCCTCAGAACACGTCGTACATGGCGCTCTGGAATCCAAAGCTGCTGCTTTTCCAGTTCCCTACGTGTAGGAAGTATGCCCCCATGGCCCAGCGCTTCATGTACGGCCAGCACTACTTCTTCCACGTACTTCTCTGGGACTACCTTTCCTTTAGGTGTCTTGTCCCATTCCTCGATTCCAACAAAGACAATTTTCCTCATTTGGACAAAACGATCTACCTCATCGTTCCCCTTCCAATGGTCTCCCTCTTTGGTATGGGCCTTCTGGTGCATCACCTCGAGGTCCATGTTCATCCGAAGCTCGGCAATCTTCTTCCACAAGTCTCGGTGCGCTACTGTCTTCCCTTTAGCGGTCTCGAACCCATTTTCTTCCCAAATGGCGAGGTCTTCGTTCAGCGCTTGTGCACAATAAGAACTGTCAGTGATTATTCTGGCCCTTTTTACCTTCCTTTTCTCCATTTCCAGCAGTCCTTCTAGAACCGCCGTTACTTCACCTGCTTGTGCACTGCCTTCTGTTCTTCCCTTTTGCCGGTAGCGTTCCTTGTCTCCCTGCTTAAGGATGAAACCCCAATAGGCAGTGCTGTCAGGTCCTTTTCTTGATCCGTCGGTGTATAGGGCCCACTCGTACGGTTCCTTCTCTTCACCCTCTGGTTTGGCTGGTTTCTTGCTCACCGGTTGTGCTGGTCCAATTTCGAGGTCTGGATCTAATAGTATATCTTCCCATCTTCCCCATCTCGCATTGGTCGCTTTGGTACTTTCAACAGTGGCTTTCCTCAGGAACCGGTGTACCTGGCTTTGGGTGTTGACCTTGATACCTTGGCCTTGCGCTAGGTCCTTCAGGGCACTCCAGTATCTTGCCAGGACTGCCAATTCTTTTTCTTCTGGGGGATACTTCTTCTCTACTGAGGTCAGAGTGTAGCTCCACAGGGCAACTATGCCTGCTCCCTCGTTACTGACCTTAACCACTGCATCGTCTTCTTCACAACTCGTCTCAGCTACCAGCCTGGATGTTAGACTCCTGGGTTCCAACCTTAGGGCTCCTTGGATTGCCTTCTTCAGTTCTTCCAGATGATTTTGGTCCATGGCTGTCCAGAGATAGTCGCTCTTCTTCTCTTGACTCTTCTTTGGGTCCGTTCTTGGTTGGTAGGCCGGCCTGTTCTGCGTCGGTCTTGCAGGTTCTCTCGGTGCTGGCCTGTTGGGTAATGATCTCGGGCGTGCTTCAGGGTTCGACTGCCTTGCTCTTGGTGGAGCCTCTTGTGATGTCTTGACCTTAGGTGGTTGCTGTCGCGACTCCTTTTCCCTCTTTTCCTTGTAGTAGTTTCTCCTCAGATCCCATCTCTGTACTGCTGCATCAAGTTGAGCCAGATTAGCATCTAGCGGCATGGCGATGAACTCTATCTCATCTCTCTGGCCCTTCGTCAGGGCTCGCAGTGCCTTCACGAATTGCTGCGGGGCGACTTTCTTCTTAGCCTCGTGCCATATCTGGGTGAGAGTCTGTCCCTTGTCCAGCCTCGCTCGCGCTCTATTGAGCCAGGCTTCTGTGTCTTCAGCGTCTTCAAGCACTAGCCGGTTATACTGGTCTTGGGCTGACTCTCCCTCTTCGACTGGATGTCCTGTCGCATGGCTCAGCCACATCCTTCTGGCCTCTTCGTTGGTTGTCGCACTTTTGACCAACTGCCACTTGTCTTTCAGATAATCTGTTATGGGCTGACTTGGCTCCCGGTCAGTCACCAGCATCTTGATCTTTTTGAACTCGGTGAAGCCTTGGACTGGAGTCAACGCGCTCATAGGATTACTGGTGGCTCCCGCTGCAACTGCTGGAGGGTCTTCTCTTTGGGCCTGGTGATAGGGTCTCTCATCCGGTTCTTCATCAGCTGAGAAGTCCTCCATCATGGCCCTTTCCACTTCTTGTGCATAGCGATGGGCTGCTTTCTTCATTCTCCGGAGCATAACATCATGGGTTATTGCCGTGAAAGCTGTCCTGAAATTAGCCGTCAACTCTTTACAGGCTGCTAGGGACCCGTAGCTAGGCATCATCAATATGTTAGCCCACTCTCCCAGTGTTGCACTTACTGGCAGCGTCTTCTTGTCTTCTGGATGCTCGGCCCAGCCAAGTGGCACGTCGTAGCTGGTCTGACCGATTTCTGGCATGTATGCTTGCCTTTCATCTTTAGTTTTTATGGGCCCAAAGCTCAGGTCTCTTGCAATTCTCTCTGAGGCTCTTCTTACTGACTGCAGCACCACCGCTTTCTTCTCACCCTTTCTGGTGGCTGCTCGCATGTCCCTTGGGGGTTGGGGCGTCTGATGGATGACCGATTCCAGCGACTGGTCACCTTCGTCATCTTCGTCGACGCCTGCTTCGTCACTGCTCACCACGATTTCTTCTTCTGCTTCTTTTCGGCTGCTGCCAAGGTACTGCTGAGTTACCCCAGCTCCAGGGGTGATAGGTGAGATGGCTCGATCACGAACCTTGGGGGTCTTCGGCTCTTCTGTTTCCTTCGGGCCCTGCCTGGTGGTCTGCATGGCTAAGTAATCTCTCTCTGGTTGAGTGGTTTCTTCAGCCTCTTCTTGCTTCCGCAAGTACAGCCTCTGGACCACTGAGCCTGGAGTTGTTTCTGCTTTCCATGCTATCATGGGTTTGCTGGCTGGCCGGCCCTGGGTGTAGCTGTGCTCCTCCCAAGGTGTGCTCTGTGCCTGAGATGACTCACCGGGCGTGGATGCCAGTCTTCCCCTGCGGACCTTCGAAGCGTCAGCCTCTTCTTCCCTCTCTTCGGCCGACCCCCCGGTCTTCTTCCTTGCCTTTATGCCTCTCACCTCTTCTGCCGCTTTACAGGGTTTCAGGACTCGATCTCTTCGCTCTTTACCCTGAGCATGCGAAGTCATGATTACCAACTGCTTGATCTCATTGCAGAGTGGTTGCTCCATCAGCTGGCACCTCACTGCTCTGGTGGCTGCTTGCTCTGCCACCTCCCAAGGCAAAGTGTTGGACCTGATCCCGTCGATGCTGATTACCACTCTTCTGTAGCACAGCTCACTCGCCCTCTTCAGTCCCTTGGCTATGGCCTGTTGTAGCTTCTTTCTGTAGGCCTCAATTTCACTGTCTTCTTTGTACTCTTCCTCTATCACATGTACCACTGCGTGATAGTGCAGCTTTCCACCACTGGTTACTACCACAGACCTGGGCCCCTCTGGGCGTCTTCGGTTCTCTTCGCTGCATTCTTCAGCCTCTCTCTGGTAGCCTTCTCCTGCATTTCTCCGCAGGGCCTTTCTGAAAGTGGTATTTCTGACCTTTAGGGTTGAGGAGGTTATTACCAGTAGAACGTCTGCATGCTGCCCCCATGGGTCCCCTTCGATGTAGTAGGCTGCTGCTCCCATCTGGTTGTGGAACTTGTTCCCTCCTTCTGGTAGTGGTGGCAACTCGGCGAGGGCCCGGTCAGCCCTACTCCAGGCTGCTTCTTCTGCTTCCAGGCCCTTCTTGCGCTTCTCACTGTAAGCTTTGTTAAACTTTTTTAGTGCTTGGACTGCCTCTTCTGTCGCCTGTGCTCGGGCTCTGGTGTCTGGGGTCAGATGGCTGAGGTCCCACGTTGGACTTGGGCAGGGCGTTTGAGCTGGAGGGTTCCATCCGCTGGGTCCGGGATTTGGGCTGCGCTCGTCTCCGTCAGGTGCTTCGCCTTCCCAGTCGCCTTCCTCATCACTTCCTTGGTTTCCCACCTGGTCGTCTGGCTCCTCTTCCTCCGACTCCGAAGCTGAATCCTGCCTCGTACAAGTACTCTCTCGGTCTTCTTCGGCGGGCAGCCCTTCGCTTCTGGCCTGATACTGATGCATCACTTTCAGATGTTTTCTCAGGTCTTGTTGGATAGAGGTGGCTCTTACTTTGTTGGAAACCAGGACGGCTGTCAGCCCGGTTTCTTTGGCCAACGCCTTTACTATGGGGTCGTAGCTTGCAGAAGGACTCACCAGCGCAGTCGCCTTGGACATGGGGGCTGCTCGTAGCACCTCCACCAGGTAGTTCGACCACCACATCAACCAATCTTCTACTTCTTGCTTCTTCTTGGGCGGCTTGGCAGGACACTTCAGCACCACTTGCCACTGGTTGTCAACGAACCCCTTGGAGGTGTAGGAGCTGTCTTTTTGGAGGCTCTCTTGCATTTGTGCCTTCAACTCTTCTGTTGCCAGGCTCGGGTTGAAGCCCTGCACATGTTGCTTCACTGCATCTTCCCAGGTGCTCCATCCGTCTCCTGCTAGCACAATCTGGTACCTGTAGGTTGGAGATTTCTTCGGGGTTGGTGCCCTTTTCTTTGCTTCTTCCAGGAACTCTTGGATTCTGGTTTGCTCTACCTCGTCTTGAAGTACCTCTTCTAACTCGTCTTCTTCAGCTGTACGAGCCTCGGTATCTGGTACCCCTGTGATATCAGGAATCGTCGGCCCGGCGCCCTCGTTGTGGCCCTGGTCGCTGACTTCCATGATCTTTGTCTTTGTCTTTGTCTTCACGAGTCGTCTGCTCCTTCAAAGCCTCTCGTAGGACCTTTGAGTAGGGATGAATGCAGACTCGGTTGGGCTACTCCGCTGCGGCCCTTGGAGATGATCTGGTCTCCTCGTCGCTGCGGCTTTGTCCTGCGGTGCTCCGTCGCACTTCTCTGCAGGGGTGGTGATCCTGAGTTCCCTCTCAGTCAATCACTTCTCGGCTGTGGATCTTTGGACGGAAGAAACTGCCTTTTCTTCTCCAATCTCCACCCGTCAGGTTCTGGTGACGACTCTAGAAGCCGCCCTGGCTCCCAGAATCTTCTTCTTGACACTGCTGGATTAGCAGTGCCCACCCAGGGACGCCATGTCGTCAGATCTGCCTTCTTTAACCTGCTAAGGATAAATCAGGACCAGCTCTCCGTTTCTTAGGGTTAGATTCTATCTGCCTATTAGTGGTTTATCTAACAGGATTCAGCAGAATGATTAAGCTGGTGTCGAGGAATACTCGCCTAGGTTCTTACTGTCTACTTCCAAACGCTTTACCCTTCTTACTCTGATGTGCAGCCCAGCTAAGTAGCCTAAGTAACCAAGCAACCTATCAGTCACGTCTGTTAACGACAGCTTTCCTCTTATTTCTGTTTGCACTTGGTGATATTCCTAGGTTAGTTTTAGAGGTTAGGAACAGAAAACCTCAAGGGTAAGATTTTAAAATCACTGTTAGGACTAAAGCAACCTTTAGGAACCTCTTAGTTTTAATGCACACAATAGACTTAACTTTTTACTGGCATGCAAAGCATATGAATTATAAAAAATACATTAATCTTCTCTTTAAATGCAATATAGCGTTTTATTGAATAAATTCAGCAAGGGCATAGCATCAGTTTTGATTAGGCAATAACAATTATAATTAAAACAAATCAATTACACTAAGAATTATTAAAACTGAGCCTTTCTAAGTATCTTCTCTAATCATTAAATTTTGGGAGACAGAGAGAACGGGCAACTTGGCCTTAGCTGCCACGCCCGATGTCTGACCTGCGTCTGGATGAACTCAGTAGTGGATCTGGAAACCCCGTACAAGGTCTCTTTCGGTCCAAAAATTGTTGTTCCTCGGCAGGGGGAGCAGGAAAAGTCCCAAAAAAGCCAATCTTGGTCTTGCAGATGTCTTTAGAAGCAGAAGCTGGAACGGTGGTGAGGAAGCCCCGATGACCTGGGCAGATGAACGGTGGTGGAAAGTCCCCGACTCTCCCGTCTCTCTGGGTGAGGGCAGCCTCCAGCTGTCGTCTCCGATACCGTCTTCCCCTCTTTGGCTCGGCGGCTGTTCTTCTTTCTTCTCTTCTTGGTGACTCTGTAGACCGACTGGAACTTTTCTTCATCAGCAGAGTTTGGTCTTCTTTTCTTGAACAAAGTCCGGAGAACTTTTCTTCCAGCGATGTCCTCAAAGAACTCTGGCAGGCTTAACCCAGTGTTAAGCCCCTCGACGTCTCCAACAACTCAGAGAACTCCGAGAACTCCGAATACTTTGTCTCTGTCTCCTCTTTTTATACAGTTATCTCTCAATACACACCCAGTGTCTGAGGGCTCAGTTGCCTAGTCATGGTGATTCATTGTCACATTCCCAATACACACACATTGAATATACTCTGATTACATTACATTTCAGAAGGATTACACATGATTTCTAATACCCATACTTGGGACTGCATCCTGCATGAGATCATTGCACTTATTAACCATTACAAGGATTTACCATATTTGGAACAACATTTTGTAAGTCAAAATCATTGCCCTGTAGAGGCTAAGCATTGCTCAACATTGGGTAACACTCTAGTTCCTCTTTTCTAGTAAGTGCGCAGTTTAAAATCAACTTCCTCTTTTCAGACACAGTACTTGTCACACATAATCATTCCTTTAAATCACTGCATTTGCTTGATCACACAACATGCTTCACATTCAATATTTCAATCATGAACAAATCATTTTACTGTTAAACATTTCATAAAAGATCACCTGTTTAATCATTCACATCTATCTTATTCAAACACTTCAGTATTTCAAAAATAAGCCTCAGGTTACAAAAATCACTGCTCAGCTTAAGCATAATCACTTGGTTACATTATGTGGTTTCTTCAGATAGATCTTTATTGGTCTGCTGTTTTTGATGAACGTGCTTAGGGCTTTTGTTACCTCTTAACCGTGGTTGTTTCTGGGATCTCAAAACTAGGCCCCATTCGACACCATCAACAGTCTCTGAACATTTTAATATGCTTGAACTCAATGAAGTGGAACAACAGCATTAGTCTCATGATATTGTTGCCACACCTTGCATGTCCTGAATTGGATTCCTTGTGATTTTTTAAGTTGCATTGTTTCAAACTGAGATTTTGATTTGAATTTGGTTCCTTGTTCAGCACTAGTCAATGATGTTGCAAATTCAAGCTGTCCTTTTTGTGTGGCAGTCATCCTTTTGATTGTCAAGTGGGAATGCTTCAACATATGTTTTAAATCTAAGATGCAGTGTAGAATAAACTGAAGCAGGAAAATCAAATCACAATATCTGTCAGAAAATGTGATATTTTCCTTAAATCAATCAGCCCTGGTTAAAATCGCAGTATAGATGTATGATTTTCACCTCCTGGAGGCCTTAATTTGAAGATTTTACAGTCATGTCTAACAAGGATGAGACTCTGGAGTTGCTGCACAAGTCTCTGGAGGCATCGCGTATCTCATCTGGCCTGGGAATGCCTCAGGTTCCTCCAGGAGAAACTGGAGAATGTTGCTGAGTAGAGGGACGTCTGGAATGCCCTGCTTAGCTCCCACAGCCCACTTCATGGATGGATGGATGGATGGATGGATGGATGTGCTTTATTATCATCACAATAACTTTTTTGATTGTGTCCCATTGTCACCCCAGATCTCGCTCAACAACATGTTTGTAAGGAGAGGTGGGTTCTCGCTGAGCAGAAGGTCTGTAACCAGGAGAGGAACTCCAGTCTGGACCAGGAGGACCCAGAGCTTCCACAGATTAAAGAGGAGCAGGAGGAACTCTGCAGCAGTCTGGATGGACAGCAGCTTGTACCGGCTCATGAGACACATGCCTTTATGCTGATTCAGTGCAAGTCGAAATGTGAACAATTATCCAGAGAAATATTTAGAATCTTTGAAAAAACTGTTGTCCAATATGAGGAGAAGGTCGATCGCCAGCGCAGACAGCTGGATATCATCTGGAAACCCAAAATGAAGTTACACTCAATGGGTATGTAAAACTTGAAAGGTCTTAATGATCTAACAAATAGCTATGAGTCATGTATGATCCTCATCAATGCTCTGTTTTAATTCAGTGTTTTCCTTTGGGATACCTTACCTTGTCTTTAGTTATTTTGTTGTTGTCATACAGATGAAAACTGGGCTGTTTACTATAAATATATTTTGACCTCAGTCACTCGTCTGATTTTAATTTAAATGACAGATCATTTGGCCTGATTTTCTGAGGTTTGGCATTGAAATCTATCCATCTTTAGTTTTACATTAGTACTTGCCAGGAAGCTTTTATTGCATTACAGTATGCTAATGAGTAATCTTAACTTTACCCCACTGTCCTCTCTGCTCACGTGTTGTTAGCATCAAATTCAAAACGAGCACCAAAAAAACTAAAATTTCTCATTTGATATGTCGTTATTGTATTGTTTTCATATAAATGGAAGGAATAAATGATTTACAAATCATCACATTCTGTTTTATTCCACATTTTACTCAGCATCCAAAACTTTTTTTTGGAACAGGGTTGTATGAAAATTACAGCTATGAAACTTTGACTTCTAGTTTTACTAGAGATGTCTTAAAAAAAACACTTAGTCCGCTCTTTGTAAAACACTGTTACAGAGTGATGCATGTACCACCTCATAAACAATCTTAGTTAGTCAAAGCATTGTCAATGCCTGTTTTTCCACCAATTTACAGAGACACAAACCTGACAACAGCAAAAGTTCATTTTGTTCTGTCATGACAATAAGTCAGGGAATTACAGATAGAATAATTATAGCTGATTACATCTGCTTCTGATCATTTTACCCAGCAACAGTGACAATCCTGATCAACTAAAAGTGGAAAGCTGCTGTCTCAATATTTTGTTGACTGATCTTTGTGAGGAGGAGTGCCAGAACTGAAGTGTCACTCAGTCTGGTGCTCCCAAATAGTAAGTCTTTTGTCACACCTTGGTAATGTTTTAAGTTTGTGTGTATGTATTCAGCTGTAGATTAGCATGGCTGACCTTTCTTGTGCTGCTTTGTAACTCTAGAGCTCACACAGCAACACGTCTGTATGGAGGAAGAGGTTCTCACTGAGCAACAATTCTGCAATCAGCAAATGAACCCCAATCTGGACCACGAGGACTCAAAGCCCCCATGGATTAAAGAGGAACAGGAAGACATCTGCACCAGTGTTTTCCAGGAGGACACAGAGCCTCTGCAGATTAAAAAGGAACAGGAGGAACTCTGCACCAGTGTTGACATGGAAGACTCAGATCCTTCAGCAACTAAAGAAGAACAGGAGGAACTCTGCACCAGTATTGACCAGGAGGAGCCAGAACTTCCACAGATTAAAGAGGAACAGGATGAAGTCTGTACCAGTCAGGAGAGAGAGCAGCTTGTACTGAAGCAAGAGATTGATATCTTTGTTGTGAGTCCTGCTTATGAGGAAAGTGACCACAGTGAGCCAGAACCAAACAGTGACCAGTTCCTCTCTCACAACTCTCCTGTCACATTGAAGCAAAAGAAGAGAAACGGCAGTCATAGTAACAATGTAGACAACTCTCCAGTGTCAGAGAGTCAGTGTGATACTGACACGGGGAAAAAGTCTGTAAAATGTGGTATTTGTGGAAAGACCTTTAAGTTTATGTGCTATTTAAAGAAACATTATCTTAGTCACACAGGTGAGAAGCCGTACACTTGCGAAACTTGTGGGACATGTTTTAGTCAAAGTGGTAGTTTAAAACTCCACATGATCACGCACACTGGTGAGAAACCGTATCCATGCGAAATATGTGGGAAAAATTTCACTTTAAGTCGTAGTTTGAAAATCCACATGAGACTGCACACAGGTGAGAAGCCATATCCTTGTGAAACATGTGGGAAAAGTTTCACCTTAAGTCATGGTTTAAAGAACCATATGAGAATCCACACAGGCGAGAAGCCATATGCCTGTGAAATATGTGGGAAAAGTTTCAATTATAGTGCTTACCTGAAAGTCCACATGACATCGCACACAGGTGAGAAGCCATACAGCTGTACCTTCTGTGAAAAAAGATTTTGTTACCCATCAGCACTTAGAAAACACATTAGAATACACACAGGTGAGAGACCGTAGTCCTGAGGAGAAAAGTCTTAGGAAAAGTATTATTTTGTTGCGCCACATGAAAACTCATACAGATAAAAAGTCGCAGTCCTGAGGCATTTTTGGGAATCAAGCTTAAAACAACTTGTACGAATTGGTCATATTTTTAAAAAAAATCATGTTTCAGATTAAAAGCATTTTCAGACTGTGCTTCAGGAACGATCCTGTGATTTTGTTGCTTGTCAAACTGTGACAGACGTTATATTTCCCGAACCTGGTTCTGCTGTAACGCCACACCCTATTTAATTTTATTCTTTTTCGCTTGTTTGTTTTCTGGATCCTAAAATGAGTGAGAGTAACGATTGTCTTTTCCTTGCAATGAATATGATTTGCTGAATTATTGCATAGAATTAGTGCAGAGTTTAAACATGGTTGATAAAACACTCTGCGCAAATTTATCCCAAACTGATGCACTTAAGTTAACTGACAAATTTAAGGCTGAAGAACTTCCGAGTTCACCATAGTAGAGGTTGGTATAGTATTTAAAGCAAAACGTAAATTATATACAGTGTAATGTATATTTCCATAAGCATGAGCTTGAGGCCCGTTCAGGAAAATGTATGAGAGCTTTGGTTAGAAAAGGGGATGTTATTTTGCATGCAGAACATTTGTCCAACTTCAACTCAGGAGTGTGGTAGAGCCAAATCCCCTACAAGAGAATCATAAATAGATCACAACTAATCCTGTAAATACAGTAAAAACAGTACATGTACAATTAGCAAAGGCAGCCCTGTGTTAAACCATTATCACTGTGAGGCTACACTTGCTGTGTATTTGCTCAGTTACCGTTCTGCAGTTTTTGCTGTGCAGATTCCTGTTGCTGCCGATCGGAGGAAGCCGGTCACTTCTTTGTTCTCCCTGCAGGGTTAGCAGCTCAGCGCTAACTGGCACCACTGCTCCCAAAAAAGCTGACATTGTGATATTTTGTTTTTCGCTAATGTGCACAGCTTCATTAAAAATGCACTCATTTTTACATGACTTGATAGTACTGTCTGGAAAAACTTAAATAATTGATTTTGTAGGGGGATGCAGGTGCTTCTGCCTGGAAAAAGAATAAATGAAAAGCTGCTAAATGGATTTTCACTGTGAAGATTGCTTTGAGTGCAAACTGGAACCTTTTTCATATGGTGTAACTTTAGCAAAGGCATCTGGAGAATTTTTTTTTTTTTTTTTTGCCTTGGATGACATTCATGTCTTGCTTTGTACTGTTCATAAGGAGCCCTATAGTGCTGATACAAAATGTAAAAAAAAAAATCAGTCATGTTGCCTCATCTTATGCCAACAGTTGCAAGTATATGTTTGTGACCAACCTTGATCATAATGAGTGTTTTGATCATTATTAAGGTCACACTTAGCCTGTTTATCACAATTATTCATTGAATGTATAGAATATATTTTTTATTGCACTTTCACATTTAAATAAACAGAGCGATGCTTTCACTACCATGTTGTGTTACATTCCAGTTCATGTACAAATCTGCATCAAAGGCACAGTCTGAACAAAACAAAACACCTCACTTGCTAAAGATCTGTTATTATTAATGGACCACTATAACCAATACCTTACAAATGGCATCAGAGTGGGTCATTTTACATGAAATCACCAATTTTTTAGAACTATTTCTGTTGGACTATTACCAATTTGCCTGAAAGATAAGATGTTATTGAAATTGTAGTTTCCAGTTTTAGTTTGACATATCAAAGACTTTAAATTTCAACCCATTTTCAACATTTTCTTTTACATGTTAAAATATGAGTCTATGTTCAATGCATCAATATCTCTGGAACTCCTAAAGATAAAAGACTGAAATTTCAGCTGTTATTTCTCATCATTGATTGAATCTGCAAATACTGGACAAGTAGATCAAATAATACGTTATTATGGGTGAGTTAAAATATTCTTTAAATTGAAGTCGTCATCTTTGAGCTCACAGTAACCCAAAAAAACTGACAAAGCAGAAGTCAACCATCGATGTTTTCTGACCCACATGTCGTTGCATATCACAGTAACAACAACCAAAACATACAGAATACGTTTTATCATTAAACACTTGGTCACCAAAATGAAAAGAAAGTTACATTTGTTGTTTTTCCTAACAGATTTAGCAGGTATGAAAAGCTGAGTTCAGGAGTTTGGAAATGGCTCTCCAAATGTAACAAAGCACATCATGTTGTTTTCAGTTCGCTGGACATCACATATTCAGCTTCATGCATTGCCCTGATACTTACTGGAACAGACACTTGAAGATGAACTCAAACAGGCCTTTCTTTCTACCTTCAGAGACATTTTCATCCAAACATACGAAGGTACATCAAAAAGTTCCCAACGTCAACAGAAAATGGCAAAACAGATACACTGTTGCATTTTTTCCAGATAGTCTCCTTTAACCTGAATGTGTTTGGTCTGCTGATGTTACAGCTTCTCCATCCCTTCGTGGAAGAAGGTCACATCTTGAGCCTCCAAATACTCCTCAGCAGCATGGATGACTTCTTCAACGCTGGCAGCCATGCAAGAGGGATTTCAGTTTGGGAAACAGAAGTCGGATGGAGCAGGTTTGGTGAGGAAGGTTCATCCCTGCTTCTGCCACCGGTGCTGTGTGGATGAACACATTGTCCTGGAGCAACAGCAAACTTTTGGGTTTTTGTGTACAGTGAGGTGAGGCTTCATAGTGGACAGTTATGCACCAAACTGGGAGTTAGGCCTCTTGTTTCTAGGTGAAGCTGAGAACTTTTTGAAGTTCCCTCATAGTTTCCAATTTAAATGTGAAAAAACATGCTCTACTTGATAAATCAATCTAAACTTTCACAGATACTGTTTCAAACATTAAGAGTTTTTTTCCTCTGTTTTAAGTTTCAAGCCAATCTTAGATGGTCGAGCAGAAGGCTCCTGATGATTTGAGATGAATTAATCCTGGAACAAGATTTGAATTTTGGACCACATCATCTTGTTTGTTGTCTTCAATGCTGAAGCTCATCATAGTTAGCTCATCATAGAGTGAATACGTAAATCATCTAGGTAAAGGACCATTTAGTAACATGAAGAGATTTAAAGCTGTGTGCAGATCATCATTGTTCGGTGTGAAGACAGCTGACTCATCAGAGATCATTTCTCCACTAGATGTCATAGAAGTGTTTCAACCTGAAGCATCACAGCTGATTTTGAGTCTGTCCCAGCTGACATAGGGTGAAGGCAGGAGACACCCTGGAAAGATAACCAGTCTATCACAGAGCTACATATAGAGACAAACAAGTACACTCACATTCATACCTACAGACAATTTAGAGTTACCAATCAACCTCAGCATACCTGCAGAAAACCCACACATGGAAACTCAATGCAGAAAGATCAGGACATGAACCGTGGATCTTCTAGCTGCAAGGCGAAAGTTTTAACCACCAAGCCACTGGCAAACCAGAGCCAGAAAATTAGTTCCAGAAGAATCTCTGTGAAAAAAAAAATTGTTTTGAAACACTCACACATTTATCATCAGTTTTACATCCAGAATACTACTAGAAACAGTGAACTGTGTAAAAAGAAACATTTAATCTATTTGTGTATTTATTTAATTTTGCCTCTGCAGCAGAGACGGAAAAGGATGAACAAGGAGGAACAAAAAATGATTACCCACTATTTCTACCGGAGCTTCACAATGTGACACCAGGCGGAAGTAAACAAAGAAAATCCTCCAGCAGCGGTAGTTTTGCTGATGTGTGGACTGAGCTGAAGGACGGTTGTTTTGTCTTATCTCAGATTAATATTTGATCACTTAAAGATGAGTTCAGTCCAGAATCTGAGAGAGTTGATCAACCAGCGACTAACTGCTGCTGCTGAAGAAATATTCACAGAGTTTGAGAAAACCATCGTCCAGTACGAGGAGGAGATCGATCGTCAGCGCAGACTGCTGGATAACATCTGGAAACCACAGATAACACAACACACAGCAGGTTTGTAGAACTGAGATGAACCAACTGATGAATGAGACTCATGTAGGATCCTGATCAGAGCTCTGAGCTACATTTAGTTTTAGCTGCACAGACAGAAATTACAGATGCAGTTATTGTTCAGGAAGAAACAGCAAGAATTAATTTCGTTTTAAAAAAGACAGAAACATTCATTAAACACACAGTTTGTATAAGACACAGAAGAAAGTGGCTGAACTAGAAGATCATTGTGAAAACTTTAAAAAATGAAATGAGTTCACAAAGAGCAGCCAAAGCTCAGGGCTGCTTTGTGTTTGATTCATGCTTCCACTGTAAACAAGGTGCAATCTGGGAATTCTGTTTAAAATGTGTTCTGATATTTTATCTAATATAAATACACTATTGAATATATTCGTTCATTCTGCAGCGTCACATCTGAAATTCAAAGACATTAGTGAGTAACATGCTTTCACTGTAGGAACTGAAATTATGTTGAGAAACCATTCAGCTCCAGATCTCAGCAGCTGCAACTTAAGATGTACATGATGCTGAAAGTCATGATGCTCATTGTTTAGTAGCCACACCTTGTATATCCTCAACTGTAGCCCTTGTGATTTGTTAATTGCATTGTTTCAAACTGTGATTATGATTTGAAATTGAATAATTGGTCAATACTAGTCAGTGATGTTACAAATTCATGCCGTCCTTCTTGTTTGACAGTCAAGCTTTTAATGACTTTCTAAGTGGTAATAGTGCAATTTATCACATGGTGTACAATGAGATGAAGCCAAAAAATCAATCACAACATCTATCAGAAAGAAAAAAAAATGCAATTAGATAGTTTCCTAAAAGCATTCAGCCCTAATAAAACTAGAATAGAGGTGTACAGCTGTGTGTTTTTCACCTCCTGGACACCTTGATTTGGAGGTTTTGACACAGTTTTATCTCAGGGAGGAGACTCTGGGGTTGCTGGAGAACTCTCTAGAGGCATTGTGTATCTCATCTGGCTTGGGGACACATCAGGATCCACCAGGAGAAACTGGAAAATGCTGCTGGGTAGCAGGACGTCTGGAATGCCGTGTTTAGCCACAACAGCCTGATTCTTGAAAAGCAGAAGACAATTGATGTGCATCATATTAGTAATTTTTTTCTTTTGTCCATTTGTCACCCCAGATCTCCCACAGCAACATGTCTGGAAGGAGGAAGACATTCTTGCTGAGCAGAAGGTCTGTAACCAGCAGAGGGACTCCAGTGTGGACCAGGAAGACCTAGAGATTCCTCAGATGAAAGAGGAACAGGACGAACTCTGCACAAGTGTTTTCCTGAAGGACCCAGAGTCTCTACAGATTGGTAAAGAGGAACAGGAGAAACTCTGCACCAGTATGGACCAGGGAGTCCCAGAACCTCCAAAGATTAAACAAGACCAAGATGAACTCTGCACTAATCAGGAGGGAAGGCAGCTTGTATTAAAGCAGGAAACCAATACCTTTGTTGTGAATCCTGCTTATGAGGAAAGTGACTACAGTAAACCAGAACGAAGCAGAAATCAGCTCCTCTCTCACAACTCTCCTGTCAGCGTGAAGAGAAAGAGGAGAAACAGCAGTCACAGTAACAATATAGACAACCCTCCAGTGTCAGAGAGTCAGTGTGATACTGACACGGGGAAAAAGTCTGTAAAATGTGGCATCTGTGGAAAAAGCTTTAAGTACATGAGCCATTTAAAGAAACACTATTTTAGTCACACAAGTGAGAAGCCATACACTTGTGAAACATGTGGGACATGTTTTAATCGCAGTGGTAGTTTGAAACGCCACATGATAACACACACAGGTGAGAAACCGTATCCTTGCAGGATATGTGGAAAAAGTTTCACTTTAAATCGCAGTTTAAAAATCCACATGCAGCTCCATACAGGTGAGAAGCCATATTCCTGTGAAACATGTGGGAAAAGTTTCATTTATAGTTCTTATCTAAAAGTCCACATGACGTGTCATACAGGTGAGAAGCCGTACAGCTGTACCTTGTGTGAAAAAAGATTTTGTTACCCAACAGCACTGAAAAAACACCTTAGAATCCATACAGGTGAGAGACCGTAGTAAGTAGTAAGGTAATGGATAAACCTGTATCTGTTGGAGACATAAATTTTTGACTAGCTTGATTTCCTCTCATGTTACTTTCCCAACAGTTGGAGCTGAAATCTAGTCTAGGGCCTTGGTCTGATCCGATGTTTGGCCCAGATTATTTAGTAATATCAGGTGTAGGTGCAGCCAGGTTAGTAAATCAATGTCTGTTTATACTACTGTCCAAATGTTTGGGGTCACTTAGAAATGTCCTTATTTTTGAAAGAAAAGCATTTTTTTTCAATGACGATAACACTAAATGAATCAGAAATACAATGTAGAGATTGTTAATGTGGTAAATGACTATTCTAGCTGGAAACAGCTGATTTTTAATGGAATATCTCCATAGAGGTACAGAGGAACATTTCCAGCAACCATCACTCCTGTGTTCTAATGCTACATTGTGTTAGTTAATGGTGTTGAAAGGCTCATTGATGACTAGAAAACCCTTGTGCAGTTATGTTAGCACATGGATAAAAGTGTGAGTTTTCATGGAAAACATGGAATTGCTGGGGGACCCCAAAGTTCTGATTGGTAATGGATCACTGTCATTGAAAATCAGAGCACCACCTCCAGTCGAAGATAAACAGAATGACACAAAATACCAGACTCACAAATCAATGTCAAAAATTACTCCAAGCTATCAATTTGATACTCGTTTTAACAAAAAATTCAATGAAGACCTGCAGCCAGTATTACCACTGGAATTGCTAGATTGAAGAACTGTGGAATTCTTCATAGTAGAGGCTGACAGAGTAATTAAAGCAAAACTCACATCTTATTCAGTGTAATGTACTTCTTTCCTCTGCATGTGTCTGTGTTTGAGGCTACTTCAGAACATGTGTGTGATTTTTGGTAAATAAGGGGATGTTATTTTGCCTGCAAAAACTTTTGTCTAACTTCTACTGAGGAGTGTAGCAGAACCAAATATCAAATAACCATAAAAATAGATCACAACAATCAAAGGCTAAAACAGCAATTAGTGCAATTAACCAAAGCAGCTCAGTGTTTAACCGTGTTACCTGTTGGGTTACACCTACTGTGTATCTGCCCAGTCACCAGTTCCTGATCTAGAAGAGAGTTCTTTGGTGTGTTGATCTGTTCGTTGGCAGGTTTGGCTGTTTGTCACAGTCTTTTGCTTTGGAGGTTCCTGATGCTGCAGATCGGAGGAGACCAGTCACTCATTAGTTCTCCCTGCAGAGTTAGCAGCTCAGCGCTAACTTGAGTCAGTTTAATTAGCTAGCAGACTTTCTGTCATAGCTAGCGTGGCTAATTCAGCTCTTTTCCACTCAGTTAGCTTGTTTGTAGCTGGTAGATTTTTCTGATAGAAAAAACTGACATTGAGAGAACTTTTCTGAGCTATAGATTGCTTTATTAATTAATTTATTAATTTACTAATACTCACATTTTCACATGATTGATTCACTCTACTTGGCAAGAATTAATTGTCCTAGATTGGGGTTATTTTGGAGAGGAGTGCATCTGCGTTGAAAATAAACAATTTAAATGCGGGAAAATGACTTCTCTCTGTGAAGATTTCTTTGAGTGCAAACTGTCTGGAACCTTTGCAATATGGTGTAGCACTTGCAAAAGCATCCAAAATAGTTGTTTGCATTTAAATAAATATTTTTATTTTTTGCTATGTTCTGTTAATGTACAAATTTGCATACAAATAAGACTTAAAATAAGGGTTTTCATCAACTGACTTAGTTGTTAGTTTTACTTACTTTAATACAATGATATTCCCATACAACTGACTAGGGCTGCATTGTAATGGCCAAAATTATAATCACAATTATCTTGATCAATAGCCTGTTAAACCCAATTCATTGAATTTAGAGAAAATATTTGGATAGCACTTCTGATTTTAATAAACAAGGCATTGCATTGATCTCCATGTTGTTTTCCATTCCTGTTAATCTACAAATCAAAATAAGACATGAAAGTGTTTTTCTTCACCTGAATTTAGTGTACCTCATACAGACTAAATCTAGATTAAATGAACAACCTCACTTGCTAAAAGTTTGTCACCAGACATTACGATTTCCAACAGGACTACAACAACATGGAAGGTCAATGAATTACAAGTGGTGTCAAAGTTGATCACTTCACATTAAATCACCAAAGTTTTTAGAACAATTTCTGCACGACCATCATCAGTTTGCCTGAAAATTTTATAGCTTAAAATATACACTACCATTCAATAGTTTGGGGTCATCCAGACAATTTCATGTTCTCCATGAAAACTCCCACTTTTATTCATGTACTAACATAACTGCACAAGGGTTTTCTAATCATCAATTAGCCTTTCAACACCATTAGCTAACACAATGTAGCATTAGAACACAGGAGTGATGGTTGCTGGAAATGTTCCTCTGTACCCCTATGGAGATATTCCATTAAAAATCAGCTGTTTCCAGCTAGAATAGTCATTTACCACATTAACAATGTATACACTGTGTTTATCATTCATTTAATGTTATCTTCATTGAAAAGAAGCTACTTTTCTTTGAAAAATAAGGACATTTCTAAGTGACCCCAATCTTTTGAGCAGTAGTTAGATATTCATAAAAATATTCAAGAAATTTTAACTTGATATATCAAAGACTTTCCAAGATTTAGTAATTTGAAGAACTGCCTTTTCACCCTGAATTTTGAAGCCATGTTTGGATGACAGTATTTCTTTGAGTCACTTTGGACATCACATGTTCAGCCCTACTGCTAGTGAAATAGGCACATGGAACTTGATAAATCGATCTAGAATTAAAAGGATGCTGTATTAACTATACAGAGCTAGATATTACAGTTTAAAGCCTATCAGAGGTGGTCGAGCAGAAGGCTCCTGATGATCTGAGATGGAATAACCCAGATAGAGATTTGACCTTTGGACCATTTCATCCTGTTTGTTTTCTTTAATCGTATTTCAGAATGGATATGTCAGCCATCCAGGTCAAGCATAATTTACTTGAAGTGAAATGGAAGAGATCTAAAGCTGTGTGCAGATCATCGTTGTTGGGTGTGAAGACAGCAGACTCATCAGAGATCATTTCTCCACTAGATGTTGTTAAAGTCACAGCTGACATTGAGTCTGTTCACAACAGCTTGAATTAGATTTTGAGAACAGTGGAGACAAACCAGTCTCAGAAAATTAATTCTTGAAGAATCTCTGCGAAAAACCTATTTTGAAACACTCACACTTTTATCAGCAGTTTTACATCCAGAATACTGCTAGAAATGGTAAATTGTAAAAAGTAGCATTTCACTTTCATGTATTTGTTTATTTATTTCTGCAGTCTTGCTGTCATTCAGAATCTGTTCATAGCTTCTTTCTGAAGAATGCAAAAAATAATATTTCTGCTAGAAACTGTGATCAGAGAGAGATGGAAAAGGATGAACACGGCGGAACAAAAAGCTGTTAACTCAGTGTTTCTGCCGGAGCTTTACAGTGAGACACCAGGCAAAATAAACAAAAGAAAATCCTCCAGCGGCGTCAGTTTTCCTGATGTGTGGACTGAGCTGGAGGACGGTTGTTTTGTCTCAGATGAATATTTGATCAGAAGAAGTAAAGATGAGTTCAGTCCAGAATCTGAGAGAGTTGATCAACCAGCGACTAACTGCTGCTGCTGAAGAAATATTCACAGAGTTTGAGAAAACCATCGTCCAGTACGAGGAGGAGATCGATCGTCAGCGCAGACTGCTGGATAACATCTGGAAACCACAGATAACACAACACACAGCAGGTTTGTAGAACTGAGATGAACCAAGTGATGGATTAGACTCATGCAGGATGTAGCATTGTCTGAAATGCAGCATTTGTTTATTAGTTGATGATCAGAAATCACTGCAACATAGAATGTGTCCGTTTAATATAGATGTACCCACTAGCAGAATGACTTTGTGTTTTACATGTGTACGTTATGTTCAGACACTGAATCGAGTGACCTAAATATGTAGCTGCTGGAGGGAATTGATGGGACTCAGAAACACCCCCACAATTTAATCAATTGTTCTTTGTGTCATTTCCGACGGATAAGTCCGCATTTGTGGGTTTGTCGTAGGATCGCAATCATGTGATCATCTCGTGTTCACTTGTTGTCATGGTTACAGTGACACCGCGCCTGTCTCGCAGTGATACGGAAATCCTTCACAAATCCGTGGATCCAGACTATAAGCCGCATCACTGCCAAAATCTAATCACTTGGTCCTTTTGTCATTTCTGACCTTCCCTGCTGAAAATTCCATTCAAATCCGTTTATCCGTTTTTGATTAATGCTGCAGACAGACAACCGGTAGCACAGAATTAGACCCAGAAATACTGAAGCAGGTTCATCATTTCAGATGTCTCTGTTCGTGGATGACATCAGATGGGAGGTGTGAAACAGATATCAGATGCAGATTAGCAATGACAAGAACGGCATTTATGAAAATGAAAAATATACTGACACATAAGAAAATTCTAACAATTATAGCATCTGTACGAAGACTCAGCTGTTACATCCTACCACTTCTGATGTACGGATGTGAATCTTGGAACATAAATAATAAAATGTCAAACAAAATCACAGCAGCAGAGAACACATGCTATGTATGTCTCATATGGACAGAATAAGCAATGAAGGCATTTTTTCTAAACACAAATAATATGCTATTTAACAAAATTAGGAAACTGTAAGCAATACTTTTTGGACACATCATAAGGAAAGACACCCTGGAATATATCGTCACAACTGGAAAAATGAATAGGAAGAGATGACGAGGCAGACAGAGAATCAAAAGGCTAGACGGACTGACATCATGGCTACACATGGAATGAACAACAGTCACAGTTCAGAAAACAGACCGACACTGATCATCACATAACTCCGGTGTGTTCCTTGGCGGACGAATCACAGGTGCAGTTATTGTTCAGACAGAAACAACATGAATGAAAGTCTTTTTAAAGGCAGAAACATTTAACGTTAAACACTCAGTTATTATAAAACACAGGAGAAACTGACTGAACTAGAAAGTGTGAGATTTGAGCAGCAAATAACTGACAGGGCTGCTTTGTGCTTGATTAACCCTCCTGTTGTTTTCATTTACAGGCACCAAAAAGTACTGTTTCCTTGTCTGAAAAAAAATCTAAAAATTCAACAACAAAAAATTCCCCAAATTTCAGAAAATTTGCAAAACCTTCTGGAAGAAAATTCCAATAATTCCTCGAAAGTTTCCCTTAAAAGTTTTATTTTAAAAAATTCTCCAAATGTTGCAAGAAAATTCTTGCAAATATTTTCAAAAAATTTGTAAAAATCTTCCAAAAAAATCCTAAAAATATCTAAAGTGATTACATATGTATCAGTAAAACTTCTAATATTTTCTTTAAGAACATTCACATAAAAATCTTTTTTTGGTGAATGTTCTCAAAAATTTCTAATATTTCTTTTTTCCACCAAAAAATGTTCAAAAATTTTCCAAAAATGTTGAAAATGTGGACATCAGAAGTTTCACTGTGAAAATATTGTTTTCCCCCACATTTTCAAACTTTAAAACGGGTCAGTTTGACCCGCAGGACGACACCAGGGTTAATGCTTTCATTCTAAACAAAATGCTACTTGGGATTTTTGTTAAGAGATATAAATGAAATTAGTTCTGGGATTTAATTGTCTTATCCAACATTGAATCCATCATTAAATGTGTTCATTACTCCACCAAGGAACGCTGTGGAGTCATGTGACAATCGGCGTGCGTTTGTCTGTAAATCCGTCTGTCTGTGCACAACATTACTCAAAAACTGAATGGACTTGGATGAAATTTTCAGGGAAGTCAGAAATGACACAGGGACCACCTCATTAGATGTTGGTAGTGATGCAGCTTATAGTCTGGATCCACAGATTTGTTAAGGATTTCTGTATCATTGCAAGATAGCGTCACTGCGTCACTGTAACCATGACTACAAGTGAACACGAAGTCAGCTGCCTGTTGATGATCACATGAACGTGATCCTACTACAAATCCATCGCTGTGGACTTATCAGGACTTATCTGTCGGAAATGATACAAGGAACAGTTGATTAAATTGTGGGGATGTTTCTGAGTTCAATCAGTTCCTGCCACTTGCTACATATTTAGGTCACGTGATTCGATATCTGTACGTAACGTACACATGCATAACACACGCTTGTGCTCAGCCAAGGTCATTTTTTGATACAAAGACTGAGCAGCCTTGGCTGGAGCACTGTGTTCTCTGAGTGCTTTTTTGTTGGTTTTTTTAATAGCAGCTGGATGGTACAAGCAGGACACAAATCGCAAAAGTACAATAAATGAAAAGACATGATAAAGGTATAATAAAAACAATGTACAAGGCATGATGAATTTATATACAGATTTGTACAGGTACGACATGATGAATAACGAGCCTACATTTCTGTTATTACAGTCAAAAACGTCTGTGAGAGAAAAGACCAGCATTAACATGTCATTACACATGAAGGGCTGTAAGAGAACAGTGTTATATTTTGTTGTCCATCTGGAAGAGCTGTAAAGAGAGATTAACGTTTTACATTTTGTTGTTGGGTTGTATAGGAGCAGACTTAGATTATTTATGAAGAACTGCAGTGTTAAGAGATGCTGTGGAGCTACGAGGAGAAGAAATGGTGTTGCAAACTGGAAGAATAGTTGGGGGGGTCAACAGTTTTAAGTGATTATGTTGATCCAGAAGAGCTCCAGAATAAAAGCAGTGTTAAAAATGTTGTATCACTGGAAGAAATGCAGAATAAAAAGAAAAAAAATGTTGACCTGGGCAAGCTTTAAAGAGAAAACACCAGTGTTATATGATGTAGATTGTTACACCTGAAAGGAAAAACTGTGTTAAAATATGTTATTGTACCACAGAGCAGTACATAAGTAGGAGTTTTATGTCATATACATTTTAAACATGTTAAACAAACTTACGTATTCACTGTATAAGAGTTTACAACATAAGATGAAGCATTAACACACAAGAAAAGCACTCGGAGAGCGCATTACTCTGCCAAGGCTGCTCAGTCTTTGTATCATTTCCAACGGCTTTAATCCTTGATTAAAAAATGACCTTACCCTGAGCACAGGCATGTGTTATGCATGTGTACATTATGTACGGATACCGAGTCACGTGACTTAAATATGTAGCGGGCAGCGGGGATTGATGGGACTCGGAAACACCTCCACAATTTAATCAATTGTGGGGGAACATCTGCAGCAGAAAAACACCAGTACAGTCTGGAAGAGCCTAAAGACTATCTCAGGCCACAAAGCCCCCGACTCCCAGGCTGTAGGGGAGCAGAAATGTCAGTGATTTCAACCTATTCTTCAATAGGTTGGATCAGGCTCCTGCCCTTCCCCCACCCAGCCACCCCTGCTGCAACCCCTGTCCTCTGCACCTCCAGGACACTGCCCCTCCACCACCCACGCCTCTCCTTTCACAACCTTCAGCGCACAAACACCCCCCACTGCTTTTCATTCCAAATGTCCATCCCCACTGTCCACACCATCAAACAGCCAGCCCCCCTCCTCCAGCCTTTCACTCACATCAACCCAGGTAAGGAATGAGCTCAGGATGATGAAGATGAAGAAAGCTGCAGGTCCAGACGGCATCAGCTCCAGGTTCCTCAAGTCCTGCACAGACCAGCTGTTCTAGATAGTTGAATACATGTTTAATATGAGCCATCGCACCCCAAGGACCTCAGCAGCTACGAGCTGGTGGCACTGTGTGTAGGGGCAACTCTTGAAGACTTTTTATGACACCGTGGTGGCATCAGCCATCTTTTATGGAGGGGTCTGCTGGGGAAGCAGCATCTCAGCTGCTGACAAAAAGGAAACTTGACTGGCTGATCAAGAAGACCAGCTCTGTCCTTGGGAGCTCCCTGGACCCAGTGCAGGTGGTGGGACAAAGGAGGATGTTAGTCAAGCTAACATCCCTGCTGGACGGCGTCTCCCACCCCATGCAGGTCCTTCCTTCCTGCTGGTATTAGACTCTAATCAGCACTGCTTCCAACAGACCACACACACACTCACTTAATGACAGTTAGCAAACTGTCATGTCCAAATACACCCAAGTGCAATTCATTGTGTATATATTCTTAAATTAGTGTTGTTAGTATCCTTGTGTTGTTCAGTTTTTCTGATTCATGTTGCGTATATAGGGTATATATCTTATGTCTTTAATTTATAGATGCGTTCTCTTGATGTGACGCCATGCTGCTATCTCACAATGATATGGAAATCCGTAGCAATTCCATGGATCCAGACTATAAGCCGCATCACTGCCAAAATCTAATGATGTGGTCCTTGTGTCATTTCTGACTTTCCCTGAAAATGTCATCCAAATCCGTTGATTCATTTTAGAGTAATGTTGTGCACAGGCAGATGGATTCACAGATTCACAGAAGGACAAATGTACACCAATCGTCGCATAACTCCACCCCGTTCCTTGGCAGAGTAATAAGAAACCATCAAAAATGTCACACAGGAAGGACAGTATGAATTTGTAAAGTCATTGGCTATTGTTGAACAGTCAATTTTAAATTACAATGAGAAGCAATGCTATTAGGAAATCATAAACATGCAACTTAGGATATAAGCTATGCACACATTTGACCCAGGGTTTAAACTAAAGTATCAATTATAGGGTATAGTAGTAACATTTTACTGTCCCTTTGTCCCCTCAGTTCTCCCACAGCAACATGTCTGTAAGGAAGAGAAGGTTCTCACTGGCAACCAGCTCAACCACCATGAGATGATATCCAGTCTGGACACAGAGCCTCCACAGATTAAAGAGGAGCAGGAGGAACTCTGCAACAGCCTGGAGGGTCAGCAACTTGCACCAAGTCAGGAGACACATGCCTTTATGCTGGTTCAGTGCAAGTCCAAATGTAGAGAATTGTCCGGAGAAATATTCAGAGTCTTTGAAAAAACTCTTGTGCAGTATGAGGAAAAGTTTTATCATCAGCGTCGACTGCTGGATGTCATCTGGACACCCCAAATGAAGTTACAATCAGTGGGTAAGTGAAACTTGAATGGTCTCAATGAATGGACATGTGACTTTGATTCCTATATGATTCTAATCATTGCTTTGTTTTATTTTAATGATGGGGGAAAACTGTCTTTTTCTAAGCTATAAACATTTAGCATGAAGCATAGAGTATGTTTGAGACACATCAGAAACTGACTTAAATTCTTAGACTAATCAAACAACAATTGTTAATTGTCCTTTTTTTAAAAAAAGACGATATCTTATTAATAACCCTTGTTCCAAAATCAGTCACTGATGCCAGATTGAGATGGAAAGAGTGCAGATATTTTGTCCCTGACTTTCTGATGTTTGGGGCTGATGGTTGGTTCTAGACAAATTAATACTTGTTGGGGAGCTTTCATTTCACATACAGTATGGTGATGAGGAAGATTATCTTCACAATATGAAACTGTGAAATCATTGACAAGATGTGAACAATCAACTTTAAATTGCAATGATCAACAATGCAAAGAGCAACAATAATGGTATCACTTGGCATCTACTAAAAGTGATGAGGTATTTTGTTCACTGGTCTTTGTTAAGAAGAGTGTCAGTACCCATGTCACTCATTTTGGTGCTCCCAAATTATTTGTCTTATTCTCACCCCTTGCTTGTGTTAAATTTATACGTATGTGCTCAAGTTTAGACTGACCTTTTTTATGTCCCTTTGTAACTCTAGAGCTCACACAGCAACATGTCTGCATTGAGGAAGACGTTGTCACTGAGCAGCAACTCTGCAATCAGGAAATGAAGTCCAGTCTGGACCACGAGGACTCAAAGCCTCCACAGATAAAAGAGGAACAGGAAGAAATCTGCACCAGTGTTTTCCAGGAGGACACAGAGCTTGTGCAGATTAAAGACGAACAGGAGGAACTCTGCACCAGTGTGGACATGGAAGAACCAGATCCTCATGCAATTAAAGAAGAACAGGAGGAACTCTGCACCAGTGTTGACCAGGAGGAGCCAGAACTTCCACAGATTAAAGAGGAACAGGATGAAGTCTGTACCAGTCAGGAGGGAGAGCAGTTGGTACTGAAGCAGAAGATTGATATCTTTGTTGTCATTCCTATTTGTGAGGAAAGTGATCAAAATAGGAGAAACAGCAGTCACAGTAAAAATGTAGACAATTCTGTTACGTCAGAGGGTCAGTTTATTACTGACAGCACAGAGGAAAAATCTGTAAAATGTGGCATCTGTGGAAAAACTTTTAAGTCTAGGTGCTCTTTAAAGAAACATCACCTTAGTCACACGAGTGAGAGGCCATACTCTTGTGGCATCTGTGGAAAACCCTTTAAGTCTAGGTGCTATTTAAAGAAACATTATCTTAGTCACACAAGTGAGAAACCATACACTTGTGAAACATGTGGGAAATGTTTTAATCGCAGTGGTAGTTTGAAACGCCACATGGTAACACACGCAGGTGAGAAACAATATCGTTGCGACATATGTGGAAAAAATTTCACTTTAAGTCGCAGCTTAAAAGTCCACATGCGACTCCATACAGGTGAGAAGCCATATTCTTGTGAAACTTGTGGAAAAAGTTTCACCTTAAGTCATGGTTTGAAAGTGCATATGAGAAGCCACACAGCTGAGAAGCCGTATCCTTGTGAAGAATGTGGGAAAAGTTTTGTTAATCGCTCTCACTTGAAAAACCACATGATGTTTCACACAGGTGAGAAACCGTACAGCTGCACCACCTGTGGCAAAAGATTTTCTCAACAATCAGCACTTAGAACACATATTAGAATCCACACAGGTGAGAAGCCGTTTTCTTGCAAATCATGTGGAAGAAGTTTCAATCGAAGTGGTATTTTGTTGCGGCACATGAGAACTCACACAGATAGGTCAGAATCCGCAAACATTTTGGAGAATTAAGTTTGAAACAACTTGTTAGAATTGTTGGAGCTTAAAAGTTCCAATTCCAAGCATCTTTGGACTGCGCTTTCACAACAATCCTGTGAATTTCTGTCATGTCACTGTTACGGCCCTGGGCCGCTGCACTCCTCCTCTGCTACATTTGTATTAGGTACAGCTGCGTGCTGATCCTGCATCTTCATCCGTTCCACCTCCATGTTCTTGCCCTGCTCACAACCCCTGGAGCTGAGGTTGGATTGGACCATTCTGAACTACTGCAGTGCCAGGAGGACTTCAAAAGGCTCATTCATGCCAGCATTTGGGGCAGTTCTTGTTAGTAGAGGTTGAGCTGCCTGGTGTTTCTGTGAACATTTGTGAACCTTTGTGCCTGTGGTTAGAATGTGTATGGAGGTAAAAGCTTTGACTTGAATGGAAACACTAGTAGAGAATTCTTTGTTAGTTTTCAGTTAGGTGTGCTGCTGCTGTGTAGTTTGGCTTAAGGCTGGGTTATACTTTCCGCATGAACGAGCCGCGCGGAAATCCACAAGAGAGAACGCGTGTGCATTTACACTCCATGCGGCATCTGCTCCCAAACTGCAGGGGGCAGTGTATCGCAAACACACGTCTACCTGGTCAACTCTGGTACTAAACTAGAGTAGAAGAAGTTTGCCATTGTTTACACCTCTTACAACATGGCATTTTACCGAATAGTTGCATTTCAGCAGTTAGTTTTAATTTCACACCATGAATAGTTCATAACCCGGTTACCACGGTGATCTCTGTGTGATGAATCGTATAAGTGCACGTATTTCTAGACTTCAGCTACGAGTAGGTCCTGGTCCTCTGCCATGTTTTTCCCCATGGCTCCGTCCATGTAGTTAAAAAAATGTGGAGATGCACGGCGCAGAATTTTTCCACGTGAGAAGGGCCGCTCGTGGCTGCTAAAATGATGTAATTTTTCCGCACGGAACCACACAGACCTCGTATATACGAAAAGCATAAAACAGGCTTTAGAGTTTTCTTGGTATTGGGCTTATTTCATTTTGTTTCTGTAGTACCCATTTGCTTTAAACCCTGTAGTTTCTCAGACATCTATGATGTGCAGGTGAAGAAGTCTTGTTTGCATCATAATAAGTTTATTACAACAAAGACCAGCATCTGATCAGGCACCATGGACTGTCCAGGAGTCTGATTCAGAACCAAAATGAGTCTCTCCCTGAACTACAATCTGAACTCACTTATGTAGGTTTATGTTTGTTTGTTTACTGTTCGTAACAGAGCCCCACTGACCGGACAAAGAGTCAGATCGATCAACTCTCCAGACATAGGGACCCCTTCTACATCAACATCATCAAGTTATCTAAACATCCCAGAACCTACACAAACACATTCCATACTTTAGATAATATAAATGACGTGTCTCAGGTCAGATACAGCCCCTGAATTTTTTTTGTACTTTGGTGAACATGCCCCTTTCAGAATAAATCCCCCTCTATCATTCTGGAACTCAGCATTGTTTCACTTTCTTCTTGTTACCGTCTGGCTTCCCTAGACAGCTGGATCGTATCAGTCACACTGAGAGAGATGGCAGTATTTCCTGGACATTGCTGAACTGTGGCACCACATCATAATTTCAACGCTTAGCAACACTTTTTACAATTGTTTATTTCATTTTTATTATTCTAATTATTTCCTCTTTTTTCTATTTATTTAATTAATTATTTATTTATTTAGCTATTTGCATTGGTAAAATCTTATGTCTTCATAGAGTTGCACCACCTTCAACTGAATAAAAATAAAACAGTTTCAAAGGTCAGTGTCAAAAATCTATTTCATAATCTTTTTCACTGAACTACCATTTTGATACTATATTGAACCATTAAATTAAAACTCCTACCAAAATTGCAATATAGATGTCTGAGCTGAAGAAATTCTGCATAGTACACTCAGTTAGCACATATGCACCTGGTTGTATGATACTGGAAACAAGTGATATTGAGATATTTAGTTTTACTGTGATGCATATGGCAACACTATCCATTCTTTTGTCAAAATATTTTAAACCGTTGATCAGGCTAGCATTATCATGGCCAAAATAATAATCACGATTATTTTTGATGTACACCTTCCAGCCAAAACAAAAGTCACACACTAATATTTCATTGGACCACCCTTAGATGTTTTCTTTGATTTATGCAGGCAAATAATTTCACCCTTCTGAAACTGATTAAAGTTGCAGCCAAGAAACTGTAGAGGATGTGATGTTGTAAAAGGTGCTACATAAAGTTTCCTAAGCAAAGAAGTTCCACATCAAGAATATTTTTTTATTGCTGCTTATTGAAACTGATGTATGAAATGATTATTGTAGCTCTGAATGTCATCAGCCTCAGTGGTATTAACGCGTACAATGATCAGTGTCTGTTGTTTTGTTGTTTTTTTTAAATTTTGTGCATTAACGCCAACAATCAAGCTCTGTAAACTGCAAATGTAAGAACGCCAAATTCACCCTGAAATCTGAGGTTACAAGTAATCTGTGAGGAATCACTAACATCAATAATCATGATCTATATTTAATATGTGGGTAAAGTTTCATTCAAAACAACAGTTTGATGATCCACAGAAGAGCTTGAATAGGTGAGAAGAAGCACCTTTTGTAACACCTGAGGGGGTAATAATGTTTTTTCATTAAACTGACGTTCACACAAGTGAGAAGCGGCATTCTTGTGAAAAATGTGGACAAAGTTCCACTTAAAGCACTAATCTGAACGTTCACAACTCACACAGGAGAGAGACTGTACCTTTGTACCGCCTGCAGAAAAGTCTTTTCTCAACATCTATTGATAATTATTGTTCTGATATCAGCCACTCTTTTTTTCTCTAGTTAGTTATTTTACCAGGTAAGATCAGTTGAGAACCATTTCTCATTTACAATGATGACCTGGTTAGAGGCCCCAACAGGAAGAAAGATAACAAACAAAACATACACACAAAAGGACGTTTAAATGTTTAAACAGAGATAGTCTTGCCAGATTCAAGTTCTAAACGTGCAGATATTCTTTGCCCTGACTTTCCAGTGTTTGGGGATGATGTCGCTCCATCTTTGCTTTGAGACAGATTAATATTTATTGCACATACAGTAATATTATCTTCATAGTATGTGCAATCATTGAACAGTCAATTTTAAATTGCAATGATCAACAGTGCAATGAGCACATAGCCCATCTCCTCTGCTCAAATCTTTAGTAAATTCAAAAGGAGCATCAAAAAACAACACAATGCTGCGTTTGATATGTTGTATTTGTACTGTTTTCATGCAAACACAGGGTTTAAATGATTTACAGATCATTACATTCTGTTTATATCTACATTTTACACAACATCCTGAACATAAAGAGAAGTAAAACGCATGAGTAAAGGTTTTTTAACCTCTCAGCAAGTGAGAGGCCTTATTCTTGCACAACATGTGGAAGTTTTTTTTCCACCAAACGAGAACTCACACAAGGTAAGTAATTGCTGTTCTGGGATATTTGTGCATAAAATTATCTTTGTCCAAGTCTCAAATTATATGTCAAATTTCAGACCGAGCTCCAACAGTGATCCTAAGTTTATTGCATATCACACCAACAGATGGGTCAGATAAAACTGGTAGTCTGTCATGTTTACAAGCTAAAGAGTTCAATCTTGGTGCTGTCATGGACATAGTAGACAAACCAACAAATTCACTTATATCACTTGTCAAAAACAATGCAGCTCATCTCAGTTTCTGTCTTGTTTTTCCCCTAAAGTCATCATTTTGGTTTGTGTGTGCACCTGAACTTCATAGAAAAACATTCCACATACAACATGTGTTCTGTTTTACTTTGCATTGTGGGACGTTCCAGAATTGGAGCACATTTGTGCTTCATCATTTTTGAAAAATAAACCTTCTCTTTTACAATTTACTGCTCCATATTCATCAGTAATAGGTCATAAACTATTAAAGGCTTGATTGGCTCAGCTTACACATCAATGGTAGCATTTTTATTCCATGTTTACTTTGTTATTTGCTAACCCTGCATTAATTACAGTAACAGGGTTGTAAATCCATGCTATTGTTAGTTTTTTTTCCTTCTCAGGAGCAGAAGCTAGATATTTAGAAAGCTGTTACTGCTGACCAAGAGGAGAAACTGACTGATGGTAAAATGATGAAAGTAATTTGTCTTTTCCTGATAATATGCATAAGAGGTTTGCAGGAGGTAGAGTGAGACATTCAATCAAGGCTGACAATGTTTTGAAAATATGACAAATAGAAGAGAGAACATAGCTTTGCTCTATCCATTCTTTAGGAAAACTGTTTAACGATGTTCATTCCAGCATTTCATGTGATTCACTGCTTCCTTCGTCTAACAGATAAAAATATTTTGGTAACAGGGTTGTTGTGGGACACACGTTCCATGCATAATAATTATTATTTAAAATATTCTGTTGATTAAAAAAATGTTCCCACAATGGCAAGAGACATCAGTGAAAAAAAATAACGCCAAAAGGCGGAACAAAACAATTGTTAACTTAGTGTTTCTACCGGAGCTTTACAGTGTGACACCAGGCAAAATAAACAAAAGAAAATCCTCCGACAGCGTCAGTTTTCCTGATGTGTGGACTGAGCTGGAGGACGGTTGTTTTGTCTCAGATGAATATTTGATCAGATGAAGTAAAGATGAATTCAGTCCAGAATCTGAGAGAGTTGATCAACCAGCGACTAACTGCTGCTGCTGAAGAAATATTCACAGAGTTTGAGAAAACCATCGTCCAGTACGAGGAGGAGATCGATCGTCAGCGCAGACTGCTGGATAACATCTGGAAACCACAGATAACACAACACACAGCAGGTTTGTAGAACTGAGATGAACCAAGTGATGGATTAGACTCATGCAGGATGTAGCATTGTCTGAAATGCAGCATTTGTTTATTAGTTATTGATGATCAGAAATCACTGCAACATAGAATGAGTCCATTTAATATAGATGTACCCACTAGCAGAATGACTTTTTGCTGTGAGCTCAGGTGTGTGTTCTGCATGTGTGTGTTTTGTATGGACACGGAATCGAGTGACCTAAATATGTAGCTGGTGGAGGGAATTGATGGGACTCAGAAACACCCCCACGATTTAATCAATTGTTCTTTGTGTCATTTCCGACGGTCGATTTGTAGTAGGATCGCAATCATGTGATCGTCAGCAGTCAGCTGACATAGAGTTCACTTGTTGTCATGGTTACAGTAACACCGTGCCCGTCTTCCTTCACAAATCTGTGCATCCAGACTATAAACTGCATCACTTCCAAAATCTAATCACTTGGTCCTTTTGTCATTTCTGAACTTCCCTGAAAATTTCATCCAAATCCCTTGGTCAGTTTTTGAGTAATGTTGCAAACAGATACACAGACGGACAACAACACATTCTACAGCTGATGTGCAGAGTAGAGTGAAGACACTTGTAGAGTCTGTAAAAATGTCATTAATACTATTCAAAATGACAAACTTGTGCAAAATGATTTAAAATAATTTGTCGAAAATGGCCCAAAATTACACAAACCTGTGGAAAATTACTCAAAAATGGACTGAAAAGGAATAAAGTTGGAAACATTCGTGTCCAAAATGACTCAAAACTTGTGCAAAATGCATGTAGAAAATGTTCTGAAATGACTCAAAATTGTCTAAAATGGCATAAATCTGTACAAAATTGTTGAAATATTATTTTAAAGGCCCCAAAATTTGTTAATACATTTATATGAGAGGACAGAAAATGAAGAGCAAGTAGTTGGAGATCCATTCAGCATGAAGGAACATCTTTGTACAAATGATGACCAGAGTAGAGAGGAAAAGTGTAGAACAAGAGTACAAAGAAAAAGAACTTTCCATTCAGCCAAAGATGCATCTGCTAGACAGTGGTTTGAATGGGGTAAAATACTTATGCAATCATTAATTTGACCTTTTTATATTGTTTATCTGTTGACATTATTTTGTTAAAATCTGTCTTCACTTTGACACGAAAGGGTCATATTTTTGTAAATGCTTGCTGACTCACTTAGACTCTCAAGATTCAGTGGAAATATTTGGAATAAATGTCTCAGAAGATAAGATAAGATAAAATAAGCCTTTATGAATCCAGCAGTGGGGATCTTTGCATTGTTCCAGCAGAAAAGATGCAAACATTTTGAAAAAGTAGTACAAAAATAAAAAAAAACACCAAAATAATACAAGATATACATAAGTACTGATTATAGAACATTACTGCACATGCCAGTGGTATTGCACAGATTCTTTCATAAATGTGTTCATACATGTCCTCCTGGTATATGCTTACAAAATAATATTGCACAGGATATTATAAAAGTACAGAATATTCATCATATTTTACAGAATAAAACACCAGGACTAATCACAACATAAAACACTCCAAAACATATCCAACATTATGAAAAGTAAAAAGTCAGATTATCGATGAAGCCTCATAAAAACAATGAATTGTCAAAAATTCCTCTTAAAACTATTTGAAACTTGAATATTTAGGATAAAATAAAATGTCATTTGTCTCCTCTGATAATAAATCTTGTAATATTTAGAAGCTGCATCACCTGAAAATAATTCAAATTCAGCTCATTTTAAGAATCTTCAAAAACCTGAAAACTTTTTAATGAGACATGAAGTGTTCAGATCTGATACACACACATATGCAGAAATATTATAGGATTTTTTTGTTTTATTTTAATTTTTAATTTTTTTTATTTTTAGAGGGGAAAAGGAAAGGGGGAGTTGGAAGAGTGTGGGGGTAGTGGGGGCTGATAGAAATAGGGATTAACCAATATGGGCTATTTAGGACTGATGTCGACAACATAGCTTTTTTTTTTTTTTGGTAATTGAGAATCTCAATAACCAATATGTTGAACCGACATCATGAGAAGCTTTTTTTTTTTTTTTGCCCACTAAGGTTAATGTCTTCTGAACTAATTAGCCAATAGACAATACCAGTTATCTAAAAAGTGCCAAATGTTAGAGCCATAATCAGCTGGAATGATAGTAAGTGGATCGGTAGTAGTGGTAGGGGAGTGGGGGGGTTAGGGAAAAGAAAAGATGGAAGGAAAGGGAAGAAATAGAGAGGATGAGGGTGAGAGAGGTTGAAGAGGTGAAGATGAAGGAGGCAGAAGGGGTGAGGAGATGGAGGAAGGGGGAGGCTAAGCTGAGCTACCAGCAGCCTCCTCCACCTTCCTGTTGCTCTTGAACCAACTCCAGAAGCTCTTCTTATTCTTCACCTTCTTCTCCTGCTCCTGTTGTTCCTCTGTCTCCTTGATCACCTCTTCAGTCTGTTTTTTGTTGCTCTTTCTACCTTTGGTCCTCCTGAAAAACTTAAAGAATGTCTTTTTGTTTTTCTTTTGGATCCAAATTTCCTGCAGTTCCTGATTATTTTCTTCCAATTGTCGGATTTTTGGTTCAAATCTCGTGCCGCCCCAGAACCGGTTTGTGTTTCCATTCGGAAGGAGCAAAGTTGGAGCTGCGTCATTGCGCCACCACAAAACGTGTGTACGTCACTGCGTACGTAGCCGTTCAACAGTGTTCGCGCCGTACGGAAACCCACACAACAACAATGGAGGACTTCATTGGAGTGGTGTTCATGGCTTTGCTAGTGTGTCTCGCCATCGCTGAACAGCAAAATATTCTGTTAGGGGTTACCCATCGGCGTCGCCGTTCCAATGCCCGGCGATCACATTTGAGAAGAAAGGTAATTATCAAAGACGCTTGGATACTTAACAGTAAACTTGTTAGCGTTAGCTTAGCTACTTAGCTTCGACTACGCTTGCATTGACTACTTAGCGGTTAAACACGCGCAATAAGTTGATGATCATATCGATGTTTATCTTTTTAGATGTTTTTAGATGTCACCCCGCCCTCTGCCCGTGACGTGCTCGGCTCTCAACTCTGGCCAAGTCTGGCCCAGCAACGAGTTGGTGCCCGAAACAGCCCCAGTTTTTGCAGCCCGGAGCCGCAGCTCCGGTGGTGGAAAGACAAAAAACCGGCGCCAAGTCGGGCACTGGCTCCGACTCCGAACGGGCTCCACCCCGGTCGAAAGCCCCTAAGAGAGCGCTGATTTCCAACTGATAAATCACAGTCAATTTGTAGTAAGATCGCAATCATGCGATCAACAGCAGGTAACTGACACAGTGTTCACATCATGGTTACAGTGACGCTGTGCCGGCAGCTGTATCTCACAATGGGAAATCCTTAACAAAGCCGAGGATCCAGACTATAAGCTGCATCACTGTGAAAATTTAATGAGGTGGTCCTTGTGTCATTTCTGAAATCCCCAGAAAATTTGTTCCAAATTCGTTAGTCCGTTTTTGAGTAATGTTTCACACGGACAGACTGCAAGACAGACGGATTTACAGAAAAACGTACACCGATCGTCACATAACTCCGCTGTTCCTTGGTGGAGTAAATATGTTCTTGCACCACAGTGTTGCATATATGTAGGA
This sequence comes from Amphiprion ocellaris, assembly GCF_022539595.1. Classification (NCBI taxonomy): domain Eukaryota; kingdom Metazoa; phylum Chordata; class Actinopteri; family Pomacentridae; genus Amphiprion; species Amphiprion ocellaris. The sequence continues at coordinate 33,292,257 of NC_072775.1, forward strand.
GTTTTATGTCATAAACTTTTTAAACACGTTAAACAACGGGCTTAAACAGCATCTGACAGTTTCAATTTCCCTGAGCTCAGTTAAACTACATAACAGCATTTGTCTCATTATTTGGTAGCCACACCTCCTACAGCATTTTTTTGGGGAACGTTCAACGACAAGGAGACTCTGGGGTTGATGCAATGCTCTCTGGAGACATTACATATCTCATCTGGCCTGGGATGACCTCAGGATTCTCCAGGAGAAACTGGAAAATATTGCTAGCTAGATGGGCATATGGAATGCCCCGCTCAGCCACCACAGCTCACCTCTGGACAACACAATAAAATGGATGGATGAATGTGAATACGTGTTCTACCTTTACAGTAGTAACATTTTACTGTCCCTTTGTCCCCTCAGTTCTCCCACAGCAACATGTCTGTAAGGAGGAGAAGGTTCTCACTGACAACCAGCTCAACCACCAGGAGATGATATCCAGTCTGGACACAGAGCCTCCACAGATTAAAGAGGAGCAGGAGGAACTCTGCAACAGCCTGGAGAGTCAGCAACTTGCACCAAGTCAGGAGACACATGCCTTTATGCTGGTTCAGTGCAAGTCCAAATGTAGAGAATTGTCCGGAGAAATATTCAGAGTCTTTGAAAACACTCTTGTGCAGTATGAGGAAAAGTTATATCATCAGCGTCGACTGCTGGATGTCATCTGGACACCCCAAATGAAGTTACAATCAGTGGGTATGTGAAACTTGAATGGTCTCAATGAATGGACATGTGACTTTGATTCCTACATGATTCTAATCATTGCTTTGTTTTATTTTTATAATATGAAAGAACTGTATTAATGCATCTTTTTCTAAGCTATAAACATTTAGCATGAAACATAGAGTGTGTTTGAGACACATCAGAAACTGACTTACATTCTTAGACTAATCAAACAAAAGTTTTCTAAAAAAGTGATACCTTATTAGTAACCCTTGTTCCAAAGTCAGTCACTGATGCCAGATTCAGATGAAAAGAGTGCAGATATTTTGTCCCTGACTTTCTGATGTTTGGGGCTGATGGTTGGTTCTAGACAAATTAATACTTGTTGGGAAGCTTTCATTTCACATACAGTATGCTGATGAGGAAGATTATCTTCACAATATGAAACTGTGAAATCATTGACAAGATGTGAACAATCAACTCTGCTTTCCTTAAGTGATTCTGTATTTTATCTTGAACTTGTTTTACTATTTATTGATTTTAATTAACTGTTTTGTTTTATCTTATTGTATTTTATGTACAGAGTCTTTGAGTTTTTGGAAAAGTGCTTTATAAATAAAATTTATTATTATTATTATTATTATTATTATTATTATTATTATTATTATTATTATTATTATTATTATTATTATTATTATTATTAACTTTAAATTGCAGTGATCAACAATGCAAAGAGCAACACTATTGGTATCACTTGGCATCTACTAAAAGTGATGAGATATTTTGTTCACTGGTTTTTGTTAAGAAGAGTGTCAGTACCCATGTCACTCATTCTGGTGCTCCCAAATTATTTGTCTTATTCTCACCCCTTGCTTGTGTTAAATTTATATGTATGTGCTCAAGTTTAGACTGACCTTTTTTATGTCCCTTTGTAACTCTAGAGCTCACACAGCAACATGTCTGCATTGAGGAAGACGTTGTCACTGAGCAGCAACTCTGCAATCAGGAAATTAAGTCCAGTCTGGACCACGAGGACTCAAAGCCACCACGGATAAAAGAGGAACAGGAAGAAATCTGCACCAGTGTTTTCCAGGAGGACACAGAGCTTGTGCAGATTAAAGAAGAACAGGAGGAACTCTGCACCATTGTGGACATGGAAGAACCAAATACTTCATCAATTAAAGAAGAACAGGAGGAACTCTGCACTAGTGCAGACATGGAAGAGCAAGAACTTCCACAGATTAAAGAGGAACAGGATGAAGTCTGTACCAGTCAGGAGGGAGAGCAGCTTGTATTGAAGCAGAAGATTGATATCTTTGTTGTCATTCCTATTTGTGAGGAAAGTGATCAAAATAGGAGAAACAGCAGTCACAGTGAAAATGTAGACAATTCTGTAACGTCAGAGGGTCAGTTTAATACTGACAACACAGAGGAAAAGTCTGTAAAATGTGGCATCTGTGGAAAAACTTTTAAGTCTAGGTGCTCTTTAAAGAAACATCACCTTAGTCACACAAGTGAGAGGCCATACTCTTGTGGCATCTGTGGAAAACCCTTTAAGTCTAGGTGCTATTTAAAGAAACATTATCTTAGTCACACAAGTGAGAAACCATACACTTGTGAAACATGTGGGACATGTTTTAATCGAAGTGGTAGTTTGAAACGCCACATGGTAACACACGCAGGTGAGAAACCGTATCCTTGCAGTGTATGTGGAAAAAATTTCACTTTAAGTCGCAGCTTAAAAATCCACATGCGACTCCATACAGGTGAGAAGCCATATTCTTGTGAAACATGTGGAAAAAGTTTCACCTTAAGTCATGGTTTAAAGAACCATATGAGAATCCACACAGCTGAGAAGACATATTCTTGTGAAATATGTGGAAAAAGTTTCATTTTTAGTCATGATTTGAAAGTCCACATGATGTCACACACAGGTGAGAAACCGTACAGCTGCACCACCTGTGGCAAAGGTTTTTCTCAACAATCAGCACTTAGAACGCATATTAGAATCCACACAGGTGAGAAGCCGTTTTCTTGTAAATCATGTGGAAAAAGTTTCAATCAAAGTGGTATTTTGTTGCGGCACATGAGAACTCACACAGATAGGTCAGAATCCGCAAACATTTTGGAGAATTAAGTTTGAAACAACTTGTTAGAATTGTTGGAGCTTAAAAGTTCCAATTCCAAGCATCTTTGGACTGCGCTTTCACAACAATCCTGTGAATTTCTGTCATGTCACTGTTACGGCCCTGGGCCGCTGCACTCCTCCTCTGCCACATTTGTATTAGGTACAGCTGCGTGCTGATCCTGCATCTTCATCCGTTCCACCTCCATGTTCTTGCCCTGCTCAGAACCCCTGGAGCTGAGGTTGGATTGGACCATTCTGAACTACTGCAGTGCCAGGAGGACTTCAAAAGGCTCATTCATGCCAGCATTTGGGGCAGTTCTAGTTAGTAGAGGTTGAGCTGCCTGGTGTTTCTGTGAATATTTGTGAACTTTTGTGCCTGTGGTTAGAATGTGTATGGAGGTAAATACTTTGACTTGAATGGAAACACTAGTAGAGAATTCTTTGTTAGCTTTCAGTTAGGTGTGCTGCTGCTGTGTATTTTAGTTTAGAGTTTTCTTGGTTTTGGTCATCTTTTGTTTTCATTCAGTTGTCATATCAACTTCTGAGCGAAGTTCACTTTCTGTTATGTTTGTTTTGTTTCAGCAGCATCCATTCCCTTTTAACCCTGTAGTTTCTCAGACATCTATGATGTGCAGGTGAAGAAGTCTTGTTTGCATCATAATAAGTTTATTACAACAAAGACCAGCATCTGATCAGGCACCATGGACTGTCCAGGAGTCTGATTCAGAACCAAAATGAGTCTCTCCCTGAACTACAATCTGAACTCACTTATGTAGGTTTGTGTTTGTTTGTTTACTGTTAGTAACAGAGCCCCACTGACCGGACAAAGAGTCAGATCGATCAACTCTCCAGACATAGGGACCCCTTCTACATCAACATCATCAAGTTATCTAAACATCCCAGAACCTACACAAACACATTCCATACTTTAGATAATATAAATGACGTGTCTCAGGTCAGATACTACAACCCTCTTACTTTTTTGTAGTTTTGTGAACATGCCCCTTTCAAAATAAATCCCCCTTTGTCATTCTGGAACTCAGCATTGTTTCACTTTCTTCTTGTTACCGTCCGGCTTCCCTAGACAGCTGGATCGTATCAGTCACATTGAGAGAGATGGCAGTATTTCCTGGACATTATTTAACTGTGGTGCCACATCATAATTTCAACACTTAGCAACACTTTTTACAAATATTTATTTCATTTTTATTATTCTTATTTCCTCTTTTTTACATTTATTTATTTATTTATATATTTATTTATTTAGCTATTTGCATTGGAAAAATCTTCACCTTCAACTGAATAAAAATAAATGATTCCAAAGGTCTGTGTAACAAAATATTAAGTTCAGGGAACCATCATTTTTGTCCAGCCTGTTTCATGGATTTACTTTTTAAAATCATTCTTTTAAACCACGGTTCAAAAGCAATGTCTGATTTTCATTGGTTAATTTTCATAGAATTTTTATTTATTATTACTTTTGTCAGATTCAGATTATTTCTGTGACCATTGTGGGTTTTTCTTTTATTAACCGAGGGGTACCAACAATTTTCTCCATGTGTGTATATGATTTTACCAAATATTTCATCATTTTTGAAAATGGTTTTTCTTTTTTACATTTTTTGCTCCATATTCATCAATAATAGGTCATAAACTATTAAAGGCTTGAATGGCTCAGCTTACACATCAATGGTACCGTTTTTATTCCATGTTTACTTTGTTGTTTGCTAACTCTACTCTAATCACAGTAACAGGGTTGCAAATCCATGCTAATGTTCATTTTTTTTCTCAGGAGCAGAAGCTAGATATTTAGAAAGCTGTTACTGCTGACCAAGAGGACAAATGTACTGATGGAAAAAGTAAAGAAAAAAATAAAAATAATTTGTCTTTTCCTGATAATATGCAAAATAGGGTTGCATGAGGTAGAATGAGACATTCAATCAAAGCTGACAGTGTTACGAAAATATGACAAATAGAAGAGAGAACATAGCTTTGCTCTATCCATTCTTTAGGAAAACTGTTTAACGATGTTAATTGCAGCATTTCATGTGATTCACTGTTTTCTTCTTCTAGCAGCTAAAAAGGTTGTGCTAACAGGGTTGTTTTGGGACACATGTTCCATGCATAATAATTATTATTTCAAAATATTGTGTTAATTTAAACAAATGTTCCCACAATTCCAAGAGACATCAATGAAAAAAAATAACACCAAGGAGATTTGAGTTTAATTTTAATAATTTTATTTGAGATTCATTTGGTCATCAGAGAGGTGGGACAAGAGAAAAATGGCATTTTAGGGGGAACTCCAGATTTATTTGTTGTTGTTGTTGTTTTTTTTAATATTTTCAAACATTCTTTTCTCCTAGTTTTTTAGTTTAAGATTTGGTCTCAGGACAAGAACATTTACACAACAGCTTCATGTTTTAGTATTTTGTACATGGATTGTTTGAATTTTGCTGTGTGGGACGTAAAATGTCCTCCAGTTCTGGAATGACTCGTTTAAAACTGTGTGCAGATCATCGTTGTTTGGTGTGAAGACAGCAGACTCATCAGAGATCATTTCTCCACTAGATGTCATTTCATTGTTTTAACCTGAAGCATCACAGCTGATTTTGAGTCTGTTCACAGCAGCTTGAATCTCTGTGAAAGACTTATTTTGAAGCATTCACATTTATCAGCTGTTTTACATCCAGAATACTGCTAGAAACAGTGAACTGTGTAAAAAGAAACATTTCATGTTCATCTATTTGTGTATTTATTTCGTTTTTCCTCTGCAGTCTTGCTGTCGATCAGAATCTGTTCATAGTTTCTTTTTGAAGAATGCAAAAAAATAACATTTCTGCTTGAAACTGTGTGATCAGAGAGAGATGGAAAAGGATGAACACGGCGGAACAAAAAACTGTTAACTCAGTGTTTCTACCGGAGCTTTACAGTGTGACACCAGGCAAAATAAACAAAAGAAAATCCTCCGACAGCGTCAGTTTTCCTGATGTGTGGACTGAGCTGGAGGACGGTTGTTTTGTCTCAGATGAATATTTGATCAGATGAAGTAAAGATGAGTTCAGTCCAGAATCTGAGAGAGTTGATCAACCAGCGACTAACTGCTGCTGCTGAAGAAATATTCACAGAGTTTGAGAAAACCATCGTCCAGTACGAGGAGGAGATCGATCGTCAGCGCAGACTGCTGGATAACATCTGGAAACCACAGATAACACAACACACAGCAGGTTTGTAGAACTGAGATGAACCAACTGATGGATTAGACTCATGCAGGATGTAGCATTGTCTGAAATGCAGCATTTGTTTATTAGTTATTGATGATCAGAAATCACTGCAACATAGAATGAGTCCATTTAATATAGATGTACCCACTAGCAGAATGACTTTTTGCTGTGAGCTCAGGTGTGTGTTCTGCATGTGTGTGTTTTGTATGGACACGGAATCGAGTGACCTAAATATGTAGCTGGTGGAGGGAATTGATGGGACTCAGAAACACCCCCACAATTTAATCAATTGTTCTTTGTGTCACTTCCAACAGTAGTAGGATCACAATCATGTGATGTCAGCAGTCAGCTGATGTAGTGTTCACTTGTTGTCATGGTTACAGTGACTCTGTGCTGCTTTCTGGCGATGATACAGAAATCTTTAACCAATCCGTGGATCCAGACTATAAACTGCATCACTGCCAGAATCTAATCACTTGGTCCTTGTGTCATTTCTGACCTTCCCTGAAAATTTCATCCAAATCCGTTTGTCCATTTTTGAGTAATGTTGTCAACAAACAGATGGACAGACGTACAGTGATTGTCACATGACTCCGCCATGTTCCTTGTCAGAGTAACAAACCTAAGTACATATTCACTCTATAGCAGCTTGCAACATGAAATGGAGCATTAACACATAAGAAACCATCAAAAGTGATAAACAGGAAGGACAGTATGAATTTGTAAATTCATTGGCTATTGTTGAACAATCAATTTTAAATTACGATGAGAAGCAATGCTATTAGGAAATAATAAACGTGTAACTTTATGGAGGATATAAGCTATGCAACACATCTGACCCAGGTTTTAAACGAAGTATCAGTTAAGAGGCTAAACGATTTGGGGAAAGTCTAACGTGATTGTTTTCTGACATTTATTGAGATTTGATTTGCGATTAAAAAACAACAATTTAAGCTGACCTTCAATATTTACTGTGTAATAGAATTAAAACACGTGATTGAGCATTAACACACAAGACACCATCAACAGTTTCACTGTCAGACAGACACAACGCCTAATGTTTGAGATGTTTCTGATATATAAAGAGACTGGGATGATTTTCAGTCCAACCACAGTGTGCAGTTAAAAAAAACATAATATTTATTAGTCAACGGACTTAAACAGCATCTGACAGTTTCATTTTCCTTGAGCTCAATTAAACTACATGATAGCATTTGTCTCATTATTTGGTAGCCACACCTCCTACAGCATTTTTTTGGGGAACCTTCAATGACGAGGACACTCTGGGGTTGATGCAATGCTCTCTGGAGACATTACATTACATTAAACTGGAAAATATTGCTAGCTAGATGGGCATATGGAATGCCCCGCTCAGCCTCCACAGCTCACCTCTGGACAACACAATAAAATGGATGGATGAATGTGAATACGTGTTCTACCTTCACAGTAGTAACATTTTACTGTCCCTTTGTCCCCTCAGGTCTCCCACAGCAACATGTCTGTAAGGAGGAGAAGGTTCTCACTGGCAACCAGCTCAACCACCAGGAGATGATATCCAGTCTGGACACAGAGCCTCCACAGATTAAAGAGGAGCAGGAGGAACTCTGCAACAGCCTGGAGAGTCAGCAACTTGCACCAAGTCAGGAGACACATGCCTTTATGCTGGTTCAGTGCAAGTCCAAATGTAGAGAATTGTCCGGAGAAATATTCAGAGTCTTTGAAAAAACTCTTGTGCAGTATGAGGAAAAGTTTTATCATCAGCGTCGACTGCTGGATGTCATCTGGACACCCCAAATGAAGTTACAATCAGTGGGTATGTGAAACTTGAATGGTCTCAATGAATGGACATGTGACTTTGATTCCTATATGATTCTAATAATTGCTTTGTTTTATTTTCATGAAGAGATAGAACTGTATTAATGCATCTCTTTCTAAGCTATAAACATTTAGCATGAAACATAGAGTGTGTTTGAGACACATCAGAAACTGACTTACATTCTTAGACGAATCAAACAACAATTATTAATTGTCCTATTTTCTAAAAAGACTATCTTATTAGTAACCCTTGTTCCAAAGTCAGTCACTGATGCCAGATTCAGATGGGAAGAGTGCAGTTATTTTGTCCCTGACTTTCTGACGTTGGGGCCTGATGGTTGGTTCAATCAATGAATCAAACTTTATTTATAGAGCACTTTTCATACAGTTAAAAAAATGCAAAGCAAAGTGCTTTACAACATTAAAGACATGAAAAACAAGAAAACCCATCCCTCCCTCCATATATACATATATGCACACAACTGCAGAAGCACACACACATACACACACATACACACGCCCACACACACACCCATACATACACAGACACACACACGCCCACAGACACACACTCCCACCACTGACAGTAGGGAGACATGAGACTGAGGATCATGGAAAACGCCTCCAATTGGGGTCGTCCACACTGGGAGGAGTCGCAGGCCATGACCACTGGGGGCGCTGGCACCCAGACCCACAGACCCCCCGACCCCGACAGACAGGGGGACCCCCACACTGAGGTGGGGAGCCCCCCAACCAGCCAGGCTGAAGGGACTCATGGACAGCACCCCCAGCAGCAGACCAGATACAGGACCCAGTGTGGAGGACCCCCCTGAGGAAACACTGGAGTTAAATAACTAAAATTTAAAACTACAAGATAGAGTAAAAGACCTATAACATAAGTAAAAAGGTGAAAGGTTAAAAAAAAAAGTAAAAATACATACGAAAATAAATACAGAATGATAAGAACATAAAGATTTAAGAGGTTAGTTAAAAGCCTGATTAAAAAGGTGAGTCTTTATCCTTCTTTTAAAAATATCGACGGTCTCTGCAGTCCTGAGGTTCTCCGGCAGGCTGTTCCACAGGTGGGGGCCATAGTGGCTAAATGCCGCCTCACCGTGGGTTTTTGTCCTGGCTTGTGGTCTGGATAAAAGGTCGCTGCCAGAGGACCTCAGGATCCGCGAGGGTCGATATGTTAAAAGGAGATCAGATAAATAAGAAGGAGCAAGGCCGTTAAGACATTTAAAAACTAATAAAAGAACCTTAAAATGGATCCTGAAGCGGACGGGGAGCCAATGCAGCGACTTTAAAACTGGTGTAATGTGTTCCCGCCCTCTGGTCCTCGTCAGCATGTGTGCAGCTGAGTTTTGCAATAATTGTAGATTTAAAATACTCTTTTTGGGAAGACCAGAGAGCAGGGCATTACAATTGTCTGAACGAGAAGAGATAAAAGCATGAATTAGCACCTCCTGCTGGCCTGAGAGAGAAACGGGCGGACTCTGGCTATGTTCTTCAGATGATAAAAACCTATTTTTGTTATATTTTTAATATGTGGTGTAAAATTCAGCTCAGAGTCGAAAATCACGCCCAAGTTTTTTACAAATTTTGCTGGTTTAAAATCTTGTAATTTAGATAAAAGTTTCTCTCTGGCCTTCAGGACCTATGACTAGACATAGGTTCTAGACAAATTAATACTTGTTGTGAAGCTTTCATTTCACATACAGTATGCTGATGAGGAAGATTATCTTCACGATATGAAACTGTGAAATCATTGAATAGATGTGAACAATCAACTTAAATTGCAATGCTCAACAATGCAATGAGCAACACTATTGGTATCACTTGGCATCTACTAAAAATGATGAGATATTTTGTTCACTGGTCTTTGTTAAGAAGAGTGTCAGTACCCATGTCACTCATTCTGGTACTCCCAAATTATTTGTCTTATTCTCACCTCTTGCTTGTGTTAAATTTACATGTATGTGCTCAAGTTTAGACTGACCTTTTTTTATGTCCCTTTGTAACTCTAGAGCTCACACAGCAACATGTCTGCATTGAGGAAGACGTTGTCACTGAGCAGCAACTCTGCAATCAGGAAATGAAGTCCAGTCTGGACCACGAGGACTCAAAGCCTCCACAGATAAAAGAGGAACAGGAAGAAATCTGCACCAGTGTTTTCCAGGAGGACACAGAGTTTGTGCAGATTAAAGAGGAACAGGAGGAACTCTGCACCAGTGTGGACATGGAAGAACCAAATACTTCATCAATTAAAGAAGAACAGGAGGAACTCTGCACCAGTGCAGACATGGAAGAGCAAGAAGTTCCACAGATTAAAGAGGAACAGGATGAAGTCTGTACCAGTCAGGAGGGAGAGCAGCTTGTATTGAAGCAGAAGATTGATATCTTTGTTGTCATTCCTATTTGTGAGGAAAGTGATCAAAATAGGAGAAACAGCAGTCACAGTAAAACTGTAGACAATTCTGTAATGTCAGAGGGTCAGTTTAATACTGACAGCACAGAGGAAAAATCTGTAAAATGTGGCATTTGCGGAAAAACTTTTAAGTCTAGGTGCTCTTTAAAGAAACATCACCTTAGTCACACGAGTGAGAGGCCATACTCTTGTGGCATCTGTGGAAAACCCTTTAAGTCTCGGTGCTATTTAAAGAAACATCAGCTTTGTCACACAAGTGAGAAGCCGTACACTTGTGAAACATGTGGGAAATGTTTTAATCGCAGTGGTAGTTTGAAAGTCCACATGGTATCACACACAGGTGAGAAACAATATCGTTGCGACATATGTGGAAAAAATTTCACTTTAAGTCGCAGCTTAAAAGTCCACAAGCGACTCCATACAGGTGAGAAGCCATATTCTTGTGAAACTTGTGGAAAAAGTTTCGCCTTAAGTTTTGGTTTGAAACTCCATATGAGAAGCCACACAGGTGAGAAGCCGTTTTCTTGCAAATCATGTGGAAGAAGTTTCAGTCGACATGGTACTTTGTTGCGACACATGAGAACTCACACAGATAGGTCAGAATCCACAAATATTTTGGAGAATTAAGTTTGAAACAACTTGTTAGAATTGTTGGAGCTTAAAAGTTCCAATTCCAAGCATCTTTGGACTGCGCTTTCACAACAATCCTGTGAATTTCTGTCATGTCACTGTTACGGCCCTGGGCCGCTGCACTCCTCCTCTGCCACATTTGTATTAGGTACAGCTGCGTGCTGATCCTGCATCTTCATCTGTTCCACCTCCATGTTCTTGTCCTGCTCACAACCCCTGGAGCTGAGGTTGGATTGGACCATTCTGAACTACTGCAGTGCCAGGAGGACTTCAAAAGGCTCATTCATGCCAGCATTTGGGGCAGTTCTAGTTAGTAGAGGTTGAGCTGCCTGGTGTTTCTGTGAACATTTGTGAACCTTTGTGACTGTGGTTAGAATGTGTATGGAGGTAAAAGCTTTGACTTGAATGGAAACACTAGTAGAGAATTCTTTGTTAGCTTTCAGTTAGGTGTGCTGCTGCTGTGTAGTTTGGTTTAGAGTCTTCTTGATTTTGGTCATCTTTTGTTTTCATTCAGTTGTCATATCAACTTCTGAGCGAAGTTCACTTTCTGTTATGTTTGTTTTGTTTCAGCAGCACCCATTCCCTTTTAACCCTGTAGTTTCTCGGACATCTATGATGTGCAGGTGAAGAAGTCTTGTTTGCATCATAATAAGTTTATTACAACAAAGACCAGCATCTGATCAGGCACCATGGACTGTCCAGGAGTCTGATTCAGAACCAAAATGAGTCTCTCCCTGAACTACAATCTGAACTCACTTACATAGGTTTGTGTTTGTTTGTTTACTGTTAGTAACAGAGCCCCACTGACCGGACAAAGAGTCAGATCGATCAACTCTCCAGACATAGGGACCCCTTCTACATCAACATCATCAAGTTATCTAAACATCCCAGAACCTACACAAACACATTCCATACTTTAGATAATATAAATGACGTGTCTCAGGTCAGATACTACAACCCTCTTACTTTTTTGTAGTTTTGTGAACATGCCCCTTTCAAAATAAATCCCCCTCTGTCATTCTGGAACTCAGCATTGTTTCACTTTCTTCTTGTTACCGTCCGGCTTCCCTAGACAGCTGGATCGTATCAGTCACACTGAGAGAGATGGCAGTATTTCCTGGACATTGATGAATTGTGGCGCCACATCATAATTTCAACGCTTAGCAACACTTTTTACAAATATTTATTTCATTTTTATTATTCCTTTTTTCTCTTTTTTACATTTATTTATTTATTTATATATTTATTTATTTAGTTATTTGCATTGGAAAAATCTTCACCTGAATAAAAATATAATGATTCCAAAGGTCTGTGTAACAAAATATTAAGGTAAGGGTACCATCATTTTTGTCCAGCCTGTTTCATGAGTTTATTTTTTAAAATAATTTTGTTAAACCACGGTTCAAAAGCAATGTCTGATTTTCACTGGTTAATTTTCTTAGAATTTTTATTTATTATCACTTTTGTCAGATTCCGATTATTTCTATGACCATTGTGGGTTTTTCGTTTATTAACCGAGGGGTACCAACAATTTTCTCCATGTGTGTATATGATTTTACCAAATATTTCATCATTTTTGAAAAATAAACCTTCTCTTTTACATTTTTTTTGCTCCATATTCATCAATAATAGGTCATAAACTATTAAAGGCTTGATTGGCTCAGCTTACACATCAATCGTACCATTTTTATTCCATGTTTAATTTGTTGTTTGCTAACTCTACTCTAATCACAGTAACAGGGTTGTAAATCCATGCTATTGCTAGTTTTTTTTTCTCAGGAGCAGAAGCTAGATATTTAGAAAGCTGTTACTGCTGACCAAGAGGACAAATATACTGATGGAAAAAGTAAAGAAAAAAATAAAAATAATTTGTTTTTTCATATAATATGCAAAACAGGGTTCCATGAGGTAGAATGAGACATTCAATCAAGGCTGACAGTGTTATGAAAATATGGAAAATAGAAGAGAGAACATAGCTTTGCTCTATCCATTCTTTAGGAAAACTGTTTGATGATGTTAATTCCAGCATTTCATGTGATTCACTGCTTCCTTCTTCTATCAGATAAAAATATTTTGGTAACAGGGTTGTTGTGGGACACACGTTCCATGCATAATAATTATTATTTAAAATATTCTGTTGATTAAAAAAATGTTCTCACAATGGCAAGAGACATCAATGAAAAAAAATAACGCCAAAAAAGGAGATTTAAGGCGGAACAAAAAAATTGTTAACTTAGTGTTTCTACCGGAGCTTCACAGTGTGACACCAGGCAAAATAAACAAAAGAAAATCCTCCAGCAGCGTCAGTTTTCCTGATGTGTGGACTGAGCTGGAGGACGGTTGTTTAGTCTCAGATGAATATTTGATCAGATGAAGTAAAGATGAATTCAGTCCAGAATCTGAGAGAGTTGATCAACCAGCGACTAACTGCTGCTGCTGAAGAAATATTCACAGAGTTTGAGAAAACCATCGTCCAGTACGAGGAGGAGATCGATCGTCAGCGCAGACTGCTGGATAACATCTGGAAACCACAGATAACACAACACACAGCAGGTTTGTAGAACTGAGATGAACCAAGTGATGGATTAGACTCATGCAGGATGTAGCATTGTCTGAAATGCAGCATTTGTTTATTAGTTATTGATGATCAGAAATCACTGCAACATAGAATGAGTCCATTTAATATAGATGTACCCACTAGCAGAATGACTTTTTGCTGTGAGCTCAGGTGTGTGTTCTGCATGTGTGTGTTTTGTATGGACACGGAATCGAGTGACCTAAATATGTAGCTGGTGGAGGGAATTGATGGGACTCAGAAACACCCCCACGATTTAATCAATTGTTCTTTGTGTCACTTCCTACGGTCGATTTGTAGTAGGATCGCAATCATGTGATCGTCAGCAGTCAGCTGACATAGAGTTCACTTGTTGTCATGGTTACAGTAACACCGTGCCTGTCTCGCAATGATACAGAAGTATTAAGACAAATCCGTGGATCCAGACTATAAGCTGCATCACTGCCAAAATCTAATCACTTGGTCCTTGTGTCATTTCTGACCTTCCCTGAAAATTTCATTCAAATCCCTTGGTCAGTTTTTGAGTAATGTTGCAAACAGGTACACAGACGGACAAATGTACGTCGATCGTCACATAACTCCGCCGTTCCTTGGTGGAGTAAAAATGTTGGCCTGGACGAGCTATAAAGAGAAAACAACAGTGCTACATGATGTCGATTGTTGCCCCTGAAAGGCAAAACAGTGTTAAAATATGTTATTGCACCACAGAGTTGCACCTCAGTAGGAGTTTTATGTCATATGCATGTTGAACATATTAATCAAAATTAAGAAAGTATTCAATCTATAATAGTTTACAACACAAGACGGAGCATTAACACACAAGAAACCATCAACAGAGTCACAGTCAAACATACACAGGGCTGAATGTTTAAGATGCTGCTGGTAAATAGACTGGCATGATTTTTCATCCAACCACAGTGTGCAGTTAAAAAAAACATAATATATATTAGTCAACGGACTTAAACAGCATCTGACAGTTTCATTTTCCTTGAGCTCAATTAAACTACACTAACACATTTGTCTCATTATTTGGTAGCCACACCTTCTCTGGTGTTTTTTTGGCACGTTCAACAACGAGGAGACTCTGGGGTTGATGCAATGCTCTCTGGAGACATTACATATCTCATCTGGCCTGGGTTGACCTCAGGATTCTCCAGGAGAAACTGGAAAATGTTGCTAGCTAGATGGGCATATGGAATGCCCCGCTCAGCCTCCACAGCTCACCTCTGGACAACACAATAAAATGGATGGATGAATGTGAATACGTGTTCTACCTTTACAGTAGTAACATTTTACTGTCCCTTTGTCCCCTCAGGTCTCCCACAGCAACATGTCTGTAAGGAGGAGAAGGTTCTCACTGGCAACCAGCTCAACCACCAGGAGATGATATCCAGTCTGGACACAGAGCCTCCACAGATTAAAGAGGAGCAGGAGGAACTCTGCAACAGCCTGGAGAGTCAGCAACTTGCACCAAGTCAGGAGACACATGCCTTTATGTTGGTTCAGTGCAAGTCCAAATGTAGAGAATTGTCCGGAGAAATATTCAGAGTCTTTGAAAAAACTCTTGTGCAGTATGAGGAAAAGTTTTATCATCAGCGTCGACTGCTGGATGTCATCTGGACACCCCAAATGAAGTTACAATCAGTGGGTATGTGAAACTTGAATGGTCTCAATGAATGGACATGTGACTTTGATTCCTATATGATTCTAATAATTGCTTTGTTTTATTTTTATGATATGAAAGAACTGTATTAATGCATCTTTTTCTAAGCTATAAACATTCAGCATGAAACATAGAGTGTGTTTGAGACACATCAGAAACTGACTTACATTCTTAGACTAATCAAACAAAAGTTTTCTAAAAAAGTGATACCTTATTAGTAACCCTTGTTCCAAAGTCAGTCACTGATGCCAGATTCAGATGAAAAGAGTGCAGATATTTTTGCCCTGACTTTCTGATGTTTGGGGCTGATGGTTGGTTCTAGACAAATTAGAACTTGTGAAGCTTTCATTTCACATACAGTATGCTGATGAGGAAGATTATCTTCACAGTATGAAACTGTGAAATCATTGACAAGATGTGAACAATCAACTTTAAATTGCAATGATCAACAATGCAAAGAGCAACACTATTGGTATCACTTGGCATCTACTAAAAGTGATGAGATATTTTGTTCACTGGTTTTTGTTAAGAAGAGTGTCAGTACCCATGTCACTCATTCTGGTGCTCCCAAATTATTTGTCTTATTCTCACCCCTTGCTTGTGTTAAATTTATATGTATGTGCTCAAGTTTAGACTGACCTTTTTTATGTCCCTTTGTAACTCTAGAGCTCACACAGCAACATGTCTGCATTGAGGAAGACGTTGTCACTGAGCAGCAACTCTGCAATCAGGAAATGAAGTCCAGTCTGGACCACGAGGACTCAAAGCCTCCACAGATAAAAGAGGAACAGGAAGAAATCTGCACCAGTGTTTTCCAGGAAGACACAGAGCTTGTGCAGATTAAAGAGGAACAGGAAGACTTCTGCACCAGTGTTTTCCAGGAGGACACAGAACTTGTACAGATTAAAGATGAACAGGAGGAACTCTGCACCAGTGTGGACATGGAAGAACCAAATACTTCATCAATTAAAGAGGAACAGGAGGAACTCTACACCAGTGTTGACCAGGAGGAGCCAGAACTTCCACAGATTAAAGAGGAACAGGATGAAGTCTGTACCAGTCAGGAGAGACAGCAGCTTGTATTGAAGCAGAAGATTGATGTCTTTATTGTGAGGCCCATTTGCGAGGAAAGTGATCAGAATTTGAGAAACAGCAGTCACAGTAAAAATGTAGACAATTCTGTAACGTCAGAGGGTCAGTTTAATACTGACAGCACAGAGGAAAAATCTGTAAAATGTGGCATCTGCGGAAAAACCTTTAAGTCTGTGTGCTCTTTAAAGAAACATCAAATTTGTCACACAGGTGAGAAACCATACACTTGTGAAACATGCGGGACATGTTTTAATCGAAGTGGTAGTTTGAAACACCACATGGTAACACACACAGGTGAGAAACCGCATCCTTGCAGTGTATGTGGAAAAAGTTTCACTTTAAGTCGCAGTTTAAAAATCCACATGCGACTCCATACAGGTGAGAAACCATATTCCTGTGAAACGTGTGGAAAAAGTTTCACCTTAAGTCATGGTTTGAAAGTCCATATGAGAATCCACACAGCTGAGAAGCCGTATGCCTGTGAAGAATGTGGGAAAAGTTTTGTTCATAGCGCTCACTTGAAAGTCCACATGATGTCACACACAGGTGAGAAACCGTACAGCTGCACCACCTGTGGCAAATGTTTTTCTCAACAATCAGCACTTAGAACACATATTAGAATCCACACAGGTGAGAAGCCGTTTTCTTGTAAATCATGTGGAAAAAGTTTCAATCAAAGTGGTATTTTGTTGCGGCACATGAGAACTCACACAGATAGGTCAGAATCCGCAAACATTTTGGAGAATTAAGTTTGAAACAACTTGTTAGAATTGTTGGAGCTTAAAAGTTCCAATTCCAAGCATCTTTCAACTGCGCTTTCACATCAATCCTGTGAATTTCTGTCATGTCACTGTTACAGCCCTGGGCCGCTGCACTCCTCCTCTGCTACATTTGTATTAGGTACAGCTGCGTGCTGGTCCTGCATCTTCATCCGTTCCACCTCCATGTTCTTGCCCTGCTCAGAACCCCTGGAGCTGAGGTTGGATTGGACCATTCTGAACTACTGCAGTGCCAGGAGGACTTCAAAAGGCTCATTCATGCCAGCATTTGGGGCAGTTCTAGTTAGTAGAGGTTGAGCTGCCTGGTGTTTCTGTGAACATTTGTGAACCTTTGTGCCTGTGGTTAGAATGTGTATGGAGGTAAAAGCTTTGACTTGAATGGAAACACTAGTAGAGAATTCTTTGTTAGTTTTCAGTTAGGTGTGCTGCTGCTGTGTAGTTTGGTTTAGAGTCTTCTTGGTTTTGGTCATCTTTTGTTTTCATTAAATCATAATATCAACTTCTGAGTAGTGTTGCTTTCGTCAACGAAAATTATGACGAAATATCGTCGTCAACGGAACTTTATCACTTGACGAAAACGAGATGAGACGAAATAATTTCGTCTCGTCTCGTTTTGGTCAACGAAAATGAAGAGACATTTAAGCAGAGTTTTTATTTTGTAAACCAAATTTCGTCTCGTTTTTATTCATCAACAATATTGTATTATATATTTTATTATAGTTATCATCGCATAACCACCATTTACGTTTCGTCTTGTCTCGTTTTCGTCAAGTGATAAAGGTTCGTTGACGACGATATTTCGTCATAATTTTCATTGACGAAAGCAACACTACTTCTGAGCGAAGTTCACTTTCTGTTATGTTTGTTTTGTTTCAGCAGCATCCATTCCCTTTTAACCCTGTAGTTTCTCAGACATCTATGATGTGAAGGTGAAGAAGTCTTGTTTGCTTCATAATAAGTTTATTACAACAAAGACCAGCATCTGATCAGGCACCATGGACTGTCCAGGAGTCTGATTCAGAACCAAAATGAGTCTCTCCCTGAACTACAATCTGAACTCACTTATATAGGTTTGTGTTTGTTTGTTTACTGTTAGTAACAGAGCCCCACTGACCGGACAAAGAGTCAGATCGATCAACTCTCCAGACATAGGGACCCCTTCTACATCAACATCATCAAGTTATCTAAACATTCCAGAACCTACACAAACACATTCCAAACTTTAGATAATATAAATGACGTGTCTCAGGTCAGATACTACAACCCTCTTACTTTTTTGTACTTTGGTGAACATGCCCCTTTCAAATTAAATTTGATCATTCGTTAGGATCCGGCTTCCCCAGACAGCCGTGTCGTATCAGTCACATTGTGAGAGATGGCAGAATTTCCTGGACATTATTTAATTGTAACACCACATCATAATTTAAACTGTTTTTACAATTATTTAATTCATTTTTATTATTCTTATTATTTCCTCTTTTTTCTGTTTATTTAATTATTTATTTATTTAGCTATTTGCATTGGTAAAATCTTATGTCTTCATAGAGTTGCACCAGCTTCAACTGACTAAGAATAAAATGATTCCTAAGGTCAGCATCAAAAATTTATTTCATAATCTATTTCACTAAACTACAATTTCAATACTATTTTGAACCATTAAATTAAAACTACTACCAAAACTGCCATATAGATGTCTTGGCTGAAGAAATTCTTTATAGCAGAGTTTGACAGCATTCAGATTTAACTCTTTCACACTCAAGTAGCCCATATGCACCTGGCTGTATAATACTGGGGAGAAAAAAAGGTGATATTGAGATATTTAGTTTTACTGTGATGCATATGGCAACACTGTGCTTTCTTTTGTCAAAAATATTTTCTAACAACTGACCAGGGTAGCGTTATCATGGCCAAAATAATAATTACGATTGTTTTGATGTGTTTTGAGATCACATTTAGCCTATTTAACCCAATTCATTGAGTTCAGAGAAAATATTCATTGCACTTTCAGATTTAAATAAACAGAGCATTGCTTTAACCTCCATGTTGTGCAAAATTCCTGTTAATGTGCAAATCAAAATAAAACTGAAAGTAATGTTTTTCTTCACCTGAATTCCGTGCAGGGCTGCAGAGTGGCTTGGTGGTTAGCAGTGTCACCTTGCAGCTACAAGATCATCGGCGTTCCCTTGATCTTTCTGCATGGAGTTTGCATGTTCTCCCTGTGCATGCGTTGGCTTTTTCCAGATTCTCCAGCTTCCTCCCACAGTCCAAAGACATGCTGAGGTTAAAAGGGAAAAGTTCCTCTTAAAGCACTAATCTGAAATTTCACAATTCACACAGGAGAGAGACCGTACCTTTGTACCACCTGCGGAAAAGGTTTTCCTGACGTCTCAACATCTATTAATAATTATTGCTCTGATGTCAGCCACTCTTGCCGGATTCAGGTTTTAAAAGTGCAGACATTTTTTGCCCTGGCTTTCCGATGTTCGGGGATGATGTCGCTCCACCTTTGCTTTCAGACAGATTGATATTTACTGCACATACACTAATATTATCTTTACAGTATGAATTTATAAAATCATTGAGCAGTGAGTTTTAAATCGCAACGATCAACAGTGCAATGAGCACATAGCCCATCTCCTCTGCTCAAATCCCCATCAAAGTTTTTGTACTGTTTTCATGTAAACATGAGGTTTAATTGATTTACAAATCATCACATTCTGCTTACATGTTAACACAGCATCCTAAACATCATCCTAATCTTATTTTTGCACAACATGTGGAAGTTTTTTGCACCAAACCAGAACTCACACAATGTAAGAAATTGCAATACTGAGATGTTTGTGCAGAAAACTTCTTTTAATCAAGTGTGAAACTACATGTCAGATTTAAAGCACCTTCAGACTGAGCTTCAACAAGGATCCTGTTGAGAGATGGGTCAGATAAAACTGATAGTCCGTCATGTTTACGAGCTAAACAGCTAAATCTTGTTGCTCTCATGGACACAGTAAACCTGAGAGAAAAGGACAGTCATCAGCTATCACTATCACTTCACAACGTCACAAAAAACATCACAAAAAATGCAGCTCATCTCAGTTTTTGTCTTGTTTTCTCCCTAAAGCCACCATTTTTGTTTGTGTGCACCTGAACTTTGTAAAAATGGCACATGCAAAATGTCACTCGTGTGTTGTGTTTTATTTGATGTTCTGTTCTGATTTGTGAGTCTGAAGTGTCTAATTTTCTTCAGTTTTATGTGGATTCTGTTGTTGGAGCTGAGACAAACTCTTATTTTGTGCTTTTATGTGTCTTCTGACAACTTTTATTGTTTCAGGTTGATATTTACAGTCACTAAATGCATTTAAGTACTTCACATCCAGCATGACTGTGCTTTGGTGACTGCATCTTAATTTAACTGTCACAGTGGCATTGCTGGGTCTGAGGCTGTAGCTCCAAATGTTTCATTAATAGCCCTGGATCTTTTATTTTTTTGGATTGTTTTGTTTTGTTCGTTTGTTTTATAATAGCAAGATTTCTTTAACCCCCCTGTTATGTTGCAAGTCAAACTGACCCGTTTTAAAGTGAAAAAATCTTTTTTTTAATTGTTAAAAGGATTTTTTTTGGTATAAAACTTTATGTGTAATCAACATATAAAATGAAAATGGTCCATTTTACACATTTGCAAACCCACCCTGAACAGAAGAGGCATCTCGTGTTAATTTATCAACTCCATAAAAGGAAAAAAAATCTAAATGTAAAATAAAACAATTTTAAAAATCAATGTTGTGTAAAACTGTTGTATTTTATATGTAGGTCTTTCCGTGTACATTAAAAAAGTTTTAACGTGCATTTTTTCATGATGAATGAGTGACTTATCCTCTTTGAACCATGATCTGTGAGAGGTAAAGAACAGCATTGCACTAAATATTGACTGAAATGTTTAGTAATGGAATTAATAATGAGATATAAACAATGTTTATTTGGACTTTTTGGCTTCTGCCATTTTTGTATAATCAAGCATTCCCTGGGAAGATCATGGTTGTTCCTGAGAAACTAACCTGACAGGAGGGTTAAAAAGCTTTAGATCTATTCATCAGTCGTTATTATTTCACTTTTTATAAAAGTCGGTATTCTGGTTTGTTTATCATTTTTTTATTTACTACACAATTCCATTTGTGTTCTTTCACAGTTTTGATGTTTTCAATATTCATTTACAATGTATAAAACAATTAAATAAAAACCACTGAATTAGAAGATGTGTTCAGACTGGTACTGTACACGTCCATACACTACCAGTCACACCTTCTCATTCAATGAATGAATGTTTTATTTCGTACGTGTGCGGGGAAAAAAGCCACAAAAACAAATTAAAATATTCAAAACAACAACAAAACTAAATAAAACACAACAAAACAATCACAACATAACAAAACAAAGCAATGAATAATAACCCAACATGTCCGAAAAGGAGTAGGACGATGCAGAAGCTTATTTACTCCCATCCCTTCTCATTCAGTGCTTTTTGTTTATTTGTATTATGTTCTACATTGTAGATTAATACTGAAGATTAACACTTTTGTTTACAACATAATTCTATATGGATTCTTTCATAATTTTGATGTCTTCAGTATTAATCTACAATTCAGAAAATAATTAAATAAAATCCACTGAATGAGAACGTGTGTCCAGACTGGTACTGTACATGTATGTCTATGGCGGTGTGTTCCTCCCCCTCTCTCCTCCCCTTCCTCCCCTTCCTCCCCTCCACTGAGGCCCTGTGTGGGTCAGACAGGAACAATATGGCGCCGGGAGGAGCGTTAGCCCCTGGACCAGTCGTTGTCTGAAAGACTGGCGATCCGGCAGGATGAACCTCTGCGCCCAATATCTACGGTAAGTTCGGCGCGGTAACTTCCGTCCGTGGCCCCGGCGGTACCGGCTCGGCTCGGAACGGGCGTTTTCACCCGGCAGGTGGATTGTTTTGTTCGGCTGCTAGCACTGGAGCTAGCTGTGTGGGGACCACCCCCTTAGCCTGTGTGTTGGCGCTAGCTAGCTCCATATATCAACAAACAGTCGATGCCTGCGTCTTTAACACGCAGTGAGCCAGACATGAGGGATATTTACTGAAGGTCTGAGTAGCCACAGGCTGCTTCGATGTTTGTTGTGTAGCTTAAGGTCGACACGGTGTTTACCCGCGTTTCCCTCTGTGTTATTGCTAGTTAGCTTTAGCCTGCTAGCGCCTCGTCTTTCTGCGTATGTCAGGCTAGCATCGAGGCTGCTACATATTCCATACATGTGATCCTGGTTCATTAACTACCACCAGCCCTGCTTCAGCTTCAGTCACAGCTCGTACAGAAAGTGTGTTTAGCTGTTTAGCTCGGCGTGGAGGTGTCGTTTAGCATTGTCGGACGTGGTTTGTGGCGATGGTTGATTGTGTGGTTAGATTTGTGGACCCAGGAAGTAGTCCGAGCCCGATGTCACCTCTGTCGACATTTGATACGAGCTATTAAATGTTTAACTGAAGCCACACGGCAGGAAGGAGAGCGACAGCAGCATCACTGCCAGGTGCGTAGCTGACTAGCTGTTAGCTCTGTCAGTCATCCCTGGATTGTCAGGAATGAGGAAGTGCTGTGTGTGTTGTGTTTAGGGGCTGCCAGGTGTCAACGCCGTGTGTCAGGTGCGTTTTTAGGATCTTGACACACTTCGAGTTAAACCCAGAAGTCTTTAGGTTTAAACTGATAGCTGCACCACTTCAGTCAGAGTAAAATGAACACTGTGCTGGAGGTAAAGTAAGGTCACCCCACTGTCTTTCTATGATTGCCCTTTTGCTGGGCGACATATGTAAAA
The DNA here is from genome assembly GCF_022539595.1 of Amphiprion ocellaris. Taxonomy (NCBI): domain Eukaryota; kingdom Metazoa; phylum Chordata; class Actinopteri; family Pomacentridae; genus Amphiprion; species Amphiprion ocellaris. Next base: position 33,315,128 of record NC_072775.1, read on the forward strand.
AATATATCACAATTGAATGATTCATTTCACTAAATAGGGCTGGTTTTCTATTGGTTAATCTATGGACAATTTACTGATTAATCAATTAAAACAACCATTTAAGTTGCTTTCATTTTTGCAAACTGTCATTGTATTTTGCTTCACACTGTGGAATATATTAGCAAAAAATTACATAATAAGTTGTAAAACTAGAAATCTCTGACGTGATAAAATCAAGTATAAAAGAAGGCGTATTTAAGTGAGTGGTGCAACTACAAAAGAAAAAAGTTCCTTCTGTATATTGAACAAAATGCAACATGGACATGGTGGATATTTTTACAGCACAAAGCCACTGAATGAACTGTTTATCTCCTCATTGAATAACTTCTGTTTTACTTTGGAGGTAGTTTGCGATGCTATGCAAATATGGCCGATTTTGCAGCACTTCCGTTGTCTGTAACTTCTGTGTGATGAGTTTGTCAGAGGACATTGCGGTGATGAAGTCAGGATTTTTAGCAGTGCAGAGCAGCAGTTTGGGTAACATGTAGTCGTAATAAGCTGTGTTTAAGTTCCTGTTTCCTGCGTGTTCCATTGTCTGACAACAGACAGAGGAATATTTAAATTAAACAGCTTTATTGGGAGTTCAGCTGCATTGAAATTCAGTTTATGTGAACACAGAGAGCAGGAGAGAAGCAAACAGACTAGAAGCGCTTGTGAGTTTGTTCATGATTGTGTTTTCCTCAGGAGAATTGCATTTGAATGAACAACACTTTGAGACAATTTTATTGCTGGTGTTAATCGTTTTTTTGCCGCTGTTACACATTGACATCACAAGGAGGGTGCCTGAGGTTTACATGGCTGTATATGTAAAGGAGCACATTTGGAAATGCTTGTTTTCATACATGTTTTTTTTTTTTTATCACAATTGAAAGGTGGAGAAAAAGAGGAGAAAAGCTCATAATGCAACACCCCAAATCTGATCAAATCTGCAACTGCATTGCAGACAAATACCACAAAACTGCTCTTCATAGACTAAACATAACTTATCTAACTACAGCAACTTGCAATAGAATAATAAAGTGCATGTTTATTGTTATTCTGCTAGCTGTTGCCATATTTTGTTAGCAATGATTAGAGAAGTTACATGTGATATTTATGTGGAAGCATCCATGCTGTGAGACTGAAAACCTCTGAAATACTTGACATGATACAAAAATATTGAGAATTTCGGAAACTGCTCAGACTTTTACAAACAGTAAAATGATATCCCAACGTTTTTGATAATCTAAATCATATAGTTTGTGAGAATTTTAACATGATTGGAAGAACGTGAATAGATGCAGAAGTGTTTTGTTGTTTGTTTGTTTTTGGGTTTTTTTTGGGGGGGGGGAGTTGTGTTTTATTGCTCTTACTGAGAAAAATTATATAAATTGTGATGTTGTTTTTGTGTGTCTAGTGGTCCTGTCTAACCTCCTTTCTCTGTTTACATCCGAGCAGACAGGCAGAGGCCCTGAAGGCGGACATGACAGGTACGTTTTCTCCATCACTTCAAGCCTTTTCCTTGGTGAATGAATCACACCAGGCTGCTTTGCTATTCTCATGCAGGCAAATGTTGTGGCTCGAGTCGAGAGCTGTGTGTGACAGAATCAGAGTTTGTGTTTCTTTACAGTTGAGTCACAGGGCTAAGCATTAGATTTTAACAAATGACGACCTTCCAAACCAGCGCTGCAGGATCTGTCGTTTCAGCACCAACATTGCAATGTGTGCAATAATCTCAAACACGTCATGATCCGACTTTTTAGCTTTCGATTTAATGATTCTTGGGTACAGTGAGGTTTTCAAAAAAGTTTATTTAAAAGACGTAAAGATTGTTGACACATATGCTCCATGTGTGCAGATTTAGTTGCAAAAAGAGCTGTATGGAAATATCTCAGCTACAGACAAGAAAAATGTTGACCAAAGACAGTTACTCTGTCAGCAGTGTCTTGTGATTGTTGCTGCAACATAAAGCAACACAACTAATGTGTTCGATTGATCTGTATGATGAGTGCAAAGCCAGGTGTGAAGGTCATTTAAAGTAAAAAGCTCTATATGCTGTTTTGGAGCCATGTTGCCTCTATTTTGTTGATCCAGTCAGTTTTATTTTATGGCGTCTCTCTGGTTGTCTCCTCTGTGTAAACACTGCCTGCAGTTCAGCTGAAAACTATCTGAATTTTTGTCACATGACTGTTTGGTTTTTCTACAACATTTGGTGAAATAAAACCGGTAATTTTTGGAAAATCTTTAAATAACACATGTAGAGCAAAGTTACAGTGATGGAACTGCACAGCAAAAACGCGATGCTTTCAGTGACTGTTGGAAAGTTGAACATCAGAATGAGAGCAGAATCGGCTTTATTGTCCAAGTATGTGTAAACATACAAATAATTTGGTGTTTTCTGGTCTCTCAAACTACTTGCATAAAGCACAACATGTTAAAGAAGGAAAGGGAGTTTCCATACAGCTAAAGATGTGTGCAGAAGAGCATGTTTAACCCTTTGATGCACAACAGGGGTCAAAAGTGACCCAAATCCAATGGAAATCTCCTGACCCATGCTGCACATCAAAGGGTTAAATTAAACCTAACTTAATGGAAAATACAGTTATCAGCTTTAAACATGGATTCATATAGTTGAGGTAGGGGGACGATATTGCAGTGGAACAGAGAGCAGCATTGCTAGGATGAAATATAAACCTGTATGCGGTGGTTCAGAGTTGAGGTTTAAAGAGCGTTGCTCCCTTCATTAAACTGATTTAAATGTTCATCAGATTGGTGTCCTGTGGCAGTCAACTCTGATTATGATGATTCGTTCTGTTTCTTAGAGTTTATGGCTGATAAATGTTGTCGTTACGTCAGTGTTATTATAGAAAACATGTCTTTGAAGGCCGCCGGTCGGTTTTGGGGTTCAGAGGAGAAACTCTTAATCCAGAGCTTAACTTCTCTTTTTCCGTCATTTCATCATTCGGTGCACAGTGCAGTGATGGAGTCTTAACAGCGTAGAAACTAAACAATTTTTGTGTCTTTATATACTTGGTTTTATTGTTAACATTACAGCTGCGGGGCTTTACTCTATAAGCTGTTGAGCAGTAAAATCTCAGCATTCTACTTTCATCAATTTATGCATTTTATTTTACAAGCAGCAGCACTGACAGTTGCTGTTCTCAGCTTCTCAGAGTGAAGAATTCCTGCTTTTCTAAATTTTTTATTTTACACACTGAGAATCTGTTGGACCGTTAAATTGACAAAACTACGGATGGAGGAAAAGATGTGAATTTGTATTTAATATAGTCATTATTTGGAGCTTTAGTCAACATAGAAAGTGTTTTAAAACTTGAGGTCTGATGTTCTTTTGTCTGAATTATAACCAGCACTAATTTATTGGTGCTAATTCGTGCATGCATTCACAATGCAAAGCAGTCTGTTTTTACAGCAGACCAGCGTATTGATTTGTATTCCTGCAGACTGTGCTGTTTCAGATTCAGATCCACCGCTTGCTTTGCCTATTTTTACCATCCGGATTGATTTTTAGAAGAGAGCAGCAGCTTCTCGTGATGCCTGGATACCTGCCAGTTCTTCTGACTCCGCTGAGTCTGAGCACTGTGATGGTTTTTATTTTGATGTGGAGTTTTTCTTCTTTTTTTTCTCTTTATCTGTTTGACTGTCTGACGCATCAGATTTTAAAAGGATCCTCGGTCTGAACAGAGAGACAGAAATGTTGGACACAATTACAGGAGCAGCTGCTTTGATTGCTTTGATCTTTCCTCATTTGGAAGTTCTGAAAAACTGCCAGTCAAAGATCATTTTTTTTCTTTGCAGTAGGGCCAAGATAAAATTAATAATTAATGATTATTCTCAGTGCTGTTTAACCTGTCGGTTGTTTATGTTCCGTGTTACTTCATCCGTGAGTGGTTAAAAATGTCAATCAGTGTTTTGCAAAAGCTAATATGACAAATGTCTTGTTTTATCCCCAGCCCAAAGATGTTCATTTTAATTCAGAAGCTGCAAAGATTTTTTTTAAATCAAGAAGGTGCTCAAAATGTACTTTTCTTTACACACCTGGAGCCTGCATGTCCCCAGCCTTCAATACATTTTTAAAAACTATCCCCCTAAGTTAAAGTAAAAGATGTTCTAGCTGACAGACTTTTCTTGCAGATTGGTCTTGGAAAATGAAAACAGTGCAAGGTGTTCTTTTTGCATCAAGCAGCCAAAAAATTGGAGCATGATGTGTTTGAGTTAATTAGCTTTTCTTCACATCGCAGTGTTAATGCTGAAACAATATATCGACTGATGTTTCAGATGGTTTCTAATGAGGTTTCTTACTTACTAAAGTGTATGTTTCACTCAAAATCTGTTGCAAGCGGATGCAGAGGAACTTTACCTAAAACCTGATAACATTATGATTTACATCAGAAACTGTCTGATCAAAGATATGCGACAGTCTGACTTTGACTCGACGTTTTTGTCAGCCTAAAATGCACCGTGGTTCATTATCGCACATCCACGTGGTTCTATCGGACTGATTTGTGTGCATTTACTCGACTGTGTTCAGATTCGAAGCTGGGGGCGGCAGAGGTGTGGACGTCTCGGCAGGCCCTGCAGGACCTTTACCAGAAGATGCTGGTGACAGACCTGGAGTACGCTCTGGACAAGAAGGTGGAGCAAGACCTGTAAGCAGCTCGACCTGGACTCCGCAACACACCACATGTGCTGTTCCTTTATTTATAGTGGTATTTTTTGACGTGCAACTTTCAGGCCCGTATGTAGTGAGTTTTTTCCAATGTTTGGAATTGTTTTGCAGTCTTCACCTACAGGTCCTTGTGGAGTTTATTTTGTTGATAGTTGCAGTCCTGTTCTGTCTGTCCATCTTTTCAGCTCTGCCCAGTGTCGTTTGGTGCTGATGTTGCTTTCTGTTTACCTGCAGGTGGAACCATGCTTTTAAGAACCAGATCACCACGCTGCAGAGTCAGGCCAAGAACCGAGCCAACCCCAACCGCAGCGAGGTCCAGGCCAACCTGTCGCTCTTTCTGGAGGCTGCCAGTGGCTTCTACACACAGGTCGGTTTCAGGAGGATCGGGTTTAGCAGGAGCTGGCTCTGGGGTTTGGTTACTGTCATGGATGCTTATCTTAAAGATCAAAAAGCGTGTCCAGATTTTGAAAAAAAAACCTTGAAAAACCTTGGTCAACCTTCAGTCGGTCTATTTTAATTTTTATTCTAAGCTCATTTCCTTTTGTCATTTTTCCTTTAACACTGGCTAAAACCTCTCCCATCAAATCATCTAACCAGGGATAGTGTTGGATGTGTGTAAAAATGCTAAAATTCTCAAGACAACACAGTGATATAAATCATTGCAAACAAAATTTTATGTAAAAACTTATTTCAAAATTGTGAATAGATTAAATAACCCCGACAGGAGTAAGAAATCATGACACTGATATGCATACAAACTGCAAAACCTGAGTGTAGACGTCGTTATGTTGTCTGGAAGGATAACCGTGTTGGTCTCCTGCTGTGTTTTCAGTTACTGCAGGAGCTGTGCACTGTGTTCAACGTGGACCTGCCCTGTCGCGTCAAGTCATCCCAGCTCGGCATCATCAGCAATAAGCAGAGCAACACCAGCGCCATCGTCACCCCACAGCCCAGCTCCTGCTCCTACATCTGCCAGCACTGCCTCGTCCATCTCGGAGACATAGGTGAGAAAACCAGAATTATTACTGCCGGATCATCTGCCCGTTCGCTTTCTCAGGTGATCGATGATTCAATGATGTCAGTTTCTTAGTGCTCGAGTTGAACTCTTCTGTAACAAGTTAACGAAATATTTTTAATATGTTAATCCGTCCATTGATATCCCATCAGTTCATATTGATTCATGTAAAGCAGGGATTATTTAGAGAAAACCTGTTGAAATGGTATGTCAATGTTAACGAACTCTTGCACCTTATAAATCACAGCAGGTCGTTTTCTTTGACTCAACTGACCATGAAAAGCTTACTAGATTATATGTATGTGCGGTTTTTAAATGTGGTCCATTTGGAGAAACATGGGATGTTCATAATGACTGAACCAAAAAGTTTAATGTGAAGAAAGCACCTTGTCCAAAATCATTCTGTGAGCATTTTAACCCTCAGATTCCCAAAGTTGTGTTATTGCAAAAGAAATTGCAAAAAAAAGAACTTTGATCCAGACACTGTACATCTTCAACTTTCTGACAGTACCTGAATGCATCATCAGTGATGCATGTCTCTGACAGGAAATGTAACTAAATTTAAGCATAATATTGTGATATTTCACCAAAATTATTTTATCCAACGTCAGTAGACAGTTTGCATTGGGTTCTTTACATCTGATGAGTCAGACTAATGGACAGAAAAATAATTCGCATTTTCTCTTTCTTTTTTTTTTATTTGCAACATTTCAAAAACTGGTTTCAAATTTACTTGATGATTGTATAGAAACAGCTATTTTATCAGACAGACTGTGTGTACTAGTTACTAACAAGACACTTCCAAGAACACAAATATACCGTCCTGATAATAGACTAAATCGTCATGGGTCAAAATATCTTACCCTAATTTTATCCACATTTCTATTTCAGCGCGTTATCGTAACCAGACCAGCCAGGCAGAGTCTTACTACCGACATGCAGCTCAGCTGGTTCCATCAAACGGTGAGTCGCAGGGATTTTTCTTTTGTCAAAAGTGTTGCTTTTTGATGATTTTGCATTTGAACTAGTTTCTCTTCTCTGTCCAGACTGTGTGTTAAGTTAAACTTACGATTAATGGACATCTGTCAAATTTTGCATAAACTTTAATAAACAGATTCATCCATCCATGAATATTCTTTCAGACATGGATGGACTATCGGACAATGATTAAAGTGGGACCTTCAGACTGAAACATTCTTTCTGTTCTGTGGCCGTTTTCAGTTGCTTTGGGATGAGAATAAAAATTTGAAAGAATTTCCGTAATGGCTAGTGGGCCACATTTACACTCATTAACTAATTATTCTGTAAATGAACGACATACAGTGGATGTTTTTGCAAATAAAACCATTTTTAACCACTGATACTTGATGTTTGCCACTAAATCTTGAAAGATAGATAAAGTGAATACGACGTCATTGAGTTATTAATAAAACAGCAAAAAATAATGACTATTTAAAATTTTCTCTTCAATGGCTGGACCAGCAAAATCCGGAAAAAACAACTTCCACAGTAAATAACGTGTAACAGACAGAGAGAGGCAGCTGCATTAAAACCGAAGCAGCATATTTGTAAATTAATTTATTTTATCATGAATTAGATTTAAAACATCAACAAAACAGTAGTACTGATAATTGTAAAAACGCTGAATGTCAGGTCTGATGGTGTATTGATTTAACAAAGCAGATGAGAACGCATCAAAACAAGACTTTTTACTCAAATATGAGCATTTAGAAATCACTTTCTAAATTCCTCGCATCGCTATTTGACAAAATACGCTAAGACAGCAGCAGTAACATGAACGGTCTCCCCTTCCTTACCTTCCACTCCACATAACATGAACTCCTCATCCGATGACATCAGTTTTTTACCAGCAGCCATGTTTGTAGTTTCTTGCTCTGAATGTGTCGTGCTGCCCCTCCGTGTCTCCTACAGGTCAGCCTTATAACCAGCTGGCCATCTTGGCCTCCTCTAAAGGAGACCACCTCACCACCATCTTCTACTACTGTCGCAGCATCGCAGTCAAGTTCCCCTTCCCAGCAGCCTCCACCAACCTGCAGAAGGCTCTGTCCAAGGCTCTGGAGAGGTAACAGTACACAACATAAACACACCACTTCCACTGCAATGTAGCATCTGGCACCTCTATAGAAACAGCACAACAGTGGTTAGAAGGAGGGAGAACTCAGAAATCTTCTTCAAATATCTTCTGTGCAGGAGGACAAAGTTACAATACCAAACATCAGAAAGAAGCTGATTATTTACAATACAGAAATTGAACAAATCAGAAACCAACATGTCCAGTTTCTTTCCTAGAGCCCACAGGTGTTGGCAAAACAGAAAATGCTATTGATATTTAACTATTAGATTTTTTTACACTACTCTGCACATTATTTTTAGAAAGGTGTTTCATCACGCTGAATGTATTTCCAACAACTTGCTCCTCTGTTCAACGTTTTTGAGCCATGCTGCATTTATATTATTGATCCAGCATGTTTTACTTTCATCTCAGTCTCTCTTGTCATCTCCTTTCTGCTCTGTGTAAACACACAACAAATCCAAACTGTTTATTTTCACTGAGTTTGTGAATGAGACATGTAGAATATAGTGATTCTGATTAAGTATCACAATTTTAAGTTTAGATTTGTTTAATTTTTAAACTATATCTGAATCTAATGCTTCTTCCTGCGTTTGGCTGATGAATGGTTTGATTTGAGTGATTTTACAGACAGCGCCTTTCAAACCCACTGATGAGTTTTCTGAGTTCAAGCCAAAGAAAAGATTTCAGTTTGAATTGCAGGAGTTTCTAACAATCACTTTCCTTTCTTTGGCAACTAACTACTGAAGCATTTCGTCTGTCAGACCCTTCAAGACCCTTTTTAAATACAAAAGTCGTTTGACTCTGATGTTTTCTCATTTCCTTTGCCCTTTCTCTGTGTTTCTGCAGTCGTGATGAGGTGAAAACCAAGTGGAGCGTGTCTGATTTCATCAAGGCCTTCATCAAGTTTCATGGTCACGTTTACCTGAGTAAGAGTCTGGACAAGCTGGACGCTCTGAGGGAGAAACTGGAGGAGCAGTTTCAGGTACAACAAAAAGATCACTTCCACAGTTTAGTTATTCTGCCTGTTTTTAATGCATGCACCATGAAGTGGTAAGTCATTTTTGAGAACGTTAACCAGACACATCATCTGGGAAGTCATCTTTGTTTGAAATAGGCAAGCACTTTCAGAAAATCTTAGGCCGGCAATTACCATCTCCTATCTATCTCTAGCTAGCATCAGCCAGTCAAGTTCAATGAAAGCATCTTTTCCATCAGCGAAACCCTTAAGTGCCACAAGAAATTATTCATAGTTGTGATATAACCGATGCTAAAGCAGTTTCTGCAGCCTCTTTAGGAACCGTTCATGTAGAATCTCCTTCAGGGGAGAAGCTAGTCCAGGGTAGGTACTTCTCTTTCTTTATGAACTAACGCTTCTGTTTAAACTTGAGAGAGTATCAAGCATTCTTTCAAACAACCTTCTTCTTCTTGAAGTGTCTGTCTGTTGCTAGCATAACAAACCTCCACTGGACTTTTGTCTGGTTACTGAGAGGTGCGGAGCCTGATCAAGACAATTTGTACCTGACTTGTATCAGCAATAACCTAAACTCAATCCTTTCTTTATGTTTGTTGTTGCACACTTTATTTATTACATGTGCACTGACTGAAGGCCATTAAGCCTGACAGAAGACTTTATCATGGTGCCTCATTCCCAGCTAAACCCAGACAATGGTCTCTGCTTACAAGTACCCGCTTTCTCTGGTTGATTAAAAAGAAAGATGCCAGATGCTACGGCTAATCTACAGTAGTTAAAGTGCATGTTTTGTTGGAAAATTGTATCAATTTTTGGAAGATACTGAATATTAAATAACTTAGTTCGGATCCAGGGCAAAAACAACTTGATCTGAAGAATGCGTACCAGTAACTTTCAATTGTCATTGTTTTGGAGCACTCAAAGTTAATGTTGTAATTGAGGCTGTCAGATCCAACATCACAATGGAAACAAAAATGGCTGAAAAGGCCGATTAGGGGGTTGTTCACGTGAACAGTGGCACTACCTCATGCCTGCTCCGAGGTCCTGCAGTGGAAACCCGCTCATGGATTCTCTTCAAATCTCGTGAGAATCCAGCTGCCTCACAAGGAAATGACAGCAAGGTTCATGCCTCATATTGTGTGTGTTTGTGTGTACAGAGGCTGATCCTGCAGAAAGCCTTCAGCTCTCAGCAGCTGGTCCACATCACTGTCATCAACCTGTTCGAGCTCCACCACCTGCGAGACCTGACAGCCGACGGCAGCGAGCAGAGCTACAGCAGCGAGCAGCAGATCAGCTGGTTCCAGCTGCTCGGCCTCTTCAGTAAGAACCATCAGCACACTGTCAACACTGACGCTCACACCAGACGTGAACACACAACAGCTGCTGCTTTGTCGCTAAAGTGACATTTGTGTTGTTCAGACATTGTGATTTTTGTGGCCCGACATGGAAGTGACAGTAGGGATGTTTATTTAATTGCAAAAGTGCAATTGTGTGGTAAATAAGCTAATTATGACCTTGATATTGATCTAAATAATCATGTTTATCATGCTGGCCATAATCGTACAGCTCTAGTCAGTTTTATTGAAATATTTCAGCTACAGAAAAAATTGTTTTGACAAAAGCAAGGACATCCATTCAAAAACAATATTTTCAGTGCCTTTGCCAGCACCATACGAGAAAGGCCCCAAATAGCTTTTAGAAAAATATTTTTTATTTTCTGTGCAGATGTCCTTCCCCCAATCATTCTAGAATTATTGATTATTCCAAAATATTGTTATTATAATATAAAAAAATAGAATTAGACTGGATCCAACACACAAAAGTGACCTATCAGTCTGTCACAATGACCCATCAGCATAAAATAACAAATCATACATGTACATATCTTTTCAAAACCCTGTCTGAGCATATTGTGAACACTGAAGTAACAGAAATGCATCCTTTGTCGTTCAACACATTCTAAACAATTGAATAATCTAAGAGAATGGAAACAACAAGAATAGTTTCTACATAGGAATAACATGCAAACCTTGAGGTGATGAACTGGTTGAATTCTGACTTCATCCATTCTGTCAGTGTGGCTAGATGGCGCTCTGCGTTCACAGTAGAAACGACTCATTCAAAACCAGTAACTGACTCAGCATCTGAGTGACTCAGAGATGCAGTTTTTGTTATCTGACACAGAATCCTTTTCACTGAGTGTGTTAAACTTAATAAAAAACAAAAAGAAGAATACTTGAGTTATTTTGTTGTGACTCATCCATGTACTAAAGGAGTGGAGCAGATGTGCTTGTAGAAGGGAGAACAGTGTCCAATTGTTGGAGAGAATTACTGAGATTTGACACCTGAATGAGGATAATTAATGTGTCAGGAGTGCCTTTAGTCAGTATGGATGCTCATCACTCTGCAGGAAGAGTCTCATCTTTATGCTACGGAAAGTTGTCTGTTGAACCAGTAACCTTTGTGGGTCCAATTAATAATAATAATCATAACACTGTGTACAATTGTGTATTTGTAAAGCACGTTTCAAAAACAAAGTTACAAGCCATATGGCTACAATCTATCGTATTTACATGAAAATGTACATCAATACGAATTGTCCCATTTTAAAAATAAATGAATAAAGAAAGAAAGAAATGTCAATTGAGACTACAAAATGCTCTACAAACAAGATAAAATTGTTGTGCTTTTTATGTAGCTTGTCTAAAACAGCAGCTTCAAAGTGCTTTTAATTTAAGCAAAACATTACGAAAGTAACCTAATAAGTTTAAATACTGAGGATAAGACCCTATTAATGTTACTTATGGTGTGATTTTACTTGAATAGTTTACATATTAGGAATTACAACTTTACAAAAGTTACCTAAAATACTGCCCTACCTGACTGTAATAAGGCTGATACCTTACAGTATTATTAATATTATATTATATTATATTATATTATATTATATTATATTATATTATATTATATTATATTATATTATATTATATTATATTATATTATATTACAGAATAAGCTAACTAATATAATAATGTTGCTGAGACACTACAGTTTATGTTATGCAACATAACCTAACCAATATAATTATTGAGGCTAATAAGCTACAGCATTAGTAATTATGGAGATAAATGCGATTAATTTATTGCTAAACCTTTGATGCTGCAAAAATATACGTGAAAATCCAACAAACCCAAAGACTGGATTCCTCATGAGCAAGCTATGTTTTTTTTTTTTTTTTTTTTTACATATTACTTGTTGAATCCTAGGAGTCCTTCTATTATGTTTATTGTGTCTTTATTCACACATAACACTGAGCCAATCAGATTAAAGGAAAAAAGTACAGAATTTTTGGACCTTTTCAGTGTGCCGCTGGTATGATGCTGCATCTGAAGGGCTGCATGATAGTTAAAATGAAAAAAGAACTGCTGCTGAAAATGCTGCAACACTCATTCATACGTATTCCACATTAGCCTTTCACGTTGGCTGTTCTGGTGTGTTAAACTTAATCATTTAAGTGCCACTACAACTTCAGAATTTTGAATGAACAGCAGTAATTGTTTGGCTCATCGACGGTTGGTTGTTTTTGCTGTCTGACGTGACCTTTATCTCCTCAGTGTCCTTCCTCGGCGTGATGTGCAGCCGTGTCCTCCTCAACAAGAACCGGGGCGAGGAGATCATGGGGGAGTGTCCTCTGCCGGCCATCAAGGTGTCTCTGGACTGGCTCAAACTGAGGCCCAGCGTCTTCCACGAGGCCGCCGTCGACAAGAGGCAGTAGTATGTCCGCCGTCTTTCTCTGTTTCAATTAAACCTCTGGATGTTTGCTCCTGTAGCATTTTTATTCTCATTTTTCACTGCACCATAAAGTCATGCACACCTGTGGAAACAGAACAACCATGAATAGGAGGAGACAGAACTCTGAAACGTCCACTGTGCAGCAAGACACGGTTTTACTGCCATAGATCATAAGAAAGGTTTTGCTTAATTATTTACAAAACAAATGAGAAAACTTATAATCAAAATTTAGAGCATTTTTCCAAGTGTCCATTCATGTTACTAAAACTTTGAAAAAAAATGGTAGCTCCATATAATATAGATATTTTGCTATTCGTGTTTTTAAAACGTTTCCTCCCTGTTCTGTTTAAGCACTGCCTGCAGTTCAACTGAATTTTTGTCACGTCAATGTTGGTCGCAGCTCAGTCAGTCATGGTTTCTCAGTTGTGCTACAGAGCGCAGATTTTTTTTTAACATGATCCCCAAACACTTCATTTTTCAATGGCTGATATAACATAATTTTGATCGTATACTATGATTTCAAAGTTGGATTTTCCTAAACGGCACGTCACAGAACCATCAGATAATCATCACTGTCAAGTGTAATATTTCTGTGCGATTCATCTGTTTACTTTCTGTTATGTACCTGTTTCTTGTTTAGTGTGCAGTTTACATTTTATACTCATGTTATTTTTTTCTTTTATACAATATTTGTTGGCATCCACTTAGATATTTTGTGTTTTGTACTTTGTATTCTTTTTGATTTCTGTTTAATTACTAACCTCTCTGTAATTGTTTTTATTTCACTAACCGTTGTTCATTGCAAAACAGTTTCCTCCGGGATGAATAAAGTCGATCTTATCTTAGAATTAAATATTTAATGATTCTTTCTATTTTTACAGATTCTGGTTCTGTTATATGGTGTTATTTTGGTGATTTTTTTTTTTTTTTTTTTTTTTAAAGATAAAAGCCGTTTCACGTGTTTTCGATTCAGGCAGTTAACTCGAAGTTGGAGAATATTTTACTCGGTAGCTGTTGAATGATTTCTGTACTTAAACTTTACCTCCTCTTCTTCTGTCTCAGTATCTGGCCCTGGCTGGTGTCCATTCTCAACAGTTTCCAGCCCAAGGAGGATGACGTGTCCTGTTCCTCAGGTAGGACACTAACAGTTACTGAGCTGATGCGACACCACGGTCATTTTTTTTGTAGCTGAAGGTGTGTTTGTTTTCTCCCCAGTGATGCCCCTGCCGGAGGAGTTTGAGCTCCAGGGTTTCTTGGCTCTCCGGCCTGCTCTGAGGTACCGACTCGCCTCCATCACTCAGTAATAGGGTGAACGTTTGAATGTTCCGACGATGTTCTGATGTCTGTCGTCATTTCAGGTGTCTGGACTTCACCAAAGGACATCAGGGCATCCTGGTGGACAGGGACGGCCTGCCGGTGCACACCAGACACCAGAGACTCATCAGTCTGGGGAAATGGGTGGCTGACAACCAGCCGGGGTGAGTGTTTGTCCAGTCTGACGCCAAGTCAGTCAAAAGTTCATCACTGACAAACTTCATATCAGGGTTGATATTCTTTAAACATTTAGCATTGATTTGGAAAAACACTGGCTAACCGAAACAGAAAAACTCTTTTTCATCCAGTGTGATATGGTTATTTATTTGTCCACTGCTGCTTCCTGGTAAAAGGTAGTTCATCTAGATCATTATCAGATTAACTGTGTCTCTGCAGACAGTTTTCAGTGAGACTTCCTAAACGTGTTGTTGAATTGCTGCAGATAAATTACCGTTGAGTTTTAGAAGAGGCTTAAGGCAGCAAGGTCTGTCCATTCGATTGCTGTTGGAATGTTGTAAAAGAAACATTATAAAACATTTTTAGCTAAATTATGTACATTTTCCATTCACATTTTCAGACACATTAGAGCAAATAAGTGATAAAAGTTAAACTCGCGCCCACAAGTGAGCTCTATATAGTATAGTATATTTAATGGTTTATATTTTTGCAACCTCTACAGACTCTGCAGTTTTAACACGACTCTGTGCATCAACTCCAAAAAGGTGTTTCATAATGCTGAATGTATCTTTAAACAATATTAATGAGAAGAATTATATTCAGCAGGATCATAATAATAGCCTTTTTTGTTTATTTGTTTAGCATCTTTCAAAGTGGGACAGTGCTTTAGAATTTAACAGTTATGCTAATTTAGAATTATACAGTTTGGCAAATAATGAAAAAAATAAATTACATCCCAAAAATGAAATACAAATGAGATAAAATCATTACGTGTGTGTTTTTTTTATGTAGCTCATATAAGACAGCAGCCTCAAAGTGCTTTACAGCTGCTGATCAGCTGTAGAAAGATGTTTCACCATGCTGAATGTATCTTCCATCAACTTGCTCCTCCATTCACAGTTTTTGAGCCATGCTGCATTTATTGTACGGATCCAGTCTGTTATTTTCCTCACAGTCTTTGTCTTTCTCCTGTCTGCCTAAATACTCACATTTAATTTGGTGAACTCTGCAAAAACTTTGAGAAGAAGCTTAATGTAGCACATGACGAACGTTGTAAATCGCTCAGGAAATGTGGGACATTGACCGACATCATGGCTGTCTCCTCTCTGCAGGCTGATCCAGTGCAGAGTGAGTGAGGACGGCCTCCTTGTCTTCATCACTGACATTCCAGAGCAGGCCATCGAGGAGCCGCAGGAGAAGGAGGCGCCGGTGCTGCAGGAGTCGTCCAACGGTGAGCAGATGCCCAACGACGGTGGAAACTCGGGCCTGAAATCGGTGCTGTCTGCGGGGAAGACGCAGAGCTCGTGGCCCGACAGCTGCGACCGGCCCGTCGTCACCTTCAAGGAGAACATCAAACCCAGAGAGCAGAGCCGCGAACCGACACGAAACCATCACCAGAAAGACGGCAGCAAGGAGCGCCGAGATTTCTCCAAAGGCAACGGGGCTGTTGGGAAAGGAGAGCTGAAGAGGGACGGGAAGAGGAAGAGCGAGCTGAAGAAAACCGGCCACGAGAAGGTTGCAGACGCTGGAAAACAGGTGGATATGCTTAAATTTTAATCGTTTGGGACTTTCTCCTTCACAAAGCTGCTAATTTGAATATTTGAATGAGACGTGTTAATGAGGTGATGACTGTAATTCAGGTGAAGGCGCAGACAGAGCTGAGGAAGACTCCGGTGTCTGAGGCGAAGAAGACTCCCGTCACTCAAACTCAAACTACCTGCTCGTCCCAGTTCATCCCCATCCACCACCCTGGAGCCTTCCCACCACTGCCCAGCAGGCCCGGTACGGTTCCAGCTTTGCATTTGTATGATATGGAAAGCCAAAAGTACCATAATTTTCATGCGTTAGTGCCTGATTTAAATCAAAATGCCACTTTTCATGCAGTCAAACAGCAAAAAACTTCAATGAGATGTATTAAGATGCCACTTTTGATGCTTTATGCCTTTGTACATTTTTCTGTAGGGTAACAATCCCTGGATAAATTACTTAAAGCAGCGGTACTGGGCTGCACAGAGAGAATAAAAGCGTTTTACTTTTTGTTTTATTTCCGGCTGAGCATGCGTGGCATTTTATTTTGAAAAATGACTAGATTGTCTTCCCATCGTTTCCTTCTGTGCTTCTTTCCCACACTTGACTCTGTCAGTTTTAATGCCATTAAATCAAGCCGTCAATCTTACCTCTCCAAAAATTAATTTAAAAAAAACAAACGTCTCGGAGAGCTTCTGTGAAAAGAGGGAGAAGCTGATACAGATGAAAATGTGAATACATATTTAGCAATAAAAAGGAATTTCATTTATTTAGGACACTTTTGTTTAATACTAACGTTAACATTTTTTTTTTTAAACAGATTCTTATTTGTTATGTGCTGATGACTGGTTCGTAGAAAATAGTCTTGCTTGAAAACCAGTCAGTGGTGCAAAAAAGGTTGGAAACCACTGACTCAAAGAATCCGTTTAACCTTATGATGAACCTGCGACAAATTATCTAAATCGTTTATCCAGAGCACGTTACCCAACAGAATAACTGCATAAATGAATAACGTAACTGATGACTTTTGAACAGCATTAGAAGTGTCATGGTAATTAAAGTGTCCAGCTTTTGAAGGCATAAAAAACACTGTAATGTCCACTATCTTTAAGGATTGTTGTGTTACTCTGAACCATCCACTGGAAAAAGTTGGTGTTGAGCCTGACAGAAGCAGCTTTAGACTCTGTTTAAACTCCTGATTGGTTTCTCTGCAGGTTTCCCTCCATCAGCCTATGTGATCCCTCCCCCAGTGGCGTTTCCGGGAATCCAGGTGAATCCCGGCTTCACCTTCTCCACCGGAGTGTCCGTCCCTGGACCCTTCCTCCAGCCGGCCGTCCACACCCAGGCAGGCACCCAGGTTCAGGCCGGGAAGCAGTCCCACATTCCCTACAGCCAGCAGAGGCCGTCGGGGCCGGGGCCGGGTCAGGGACCCGGGTCCTCGGGCCAGGGACCCTCCCAGGCTCAGCAGCCTCAGGCTCAGCCGCCGTCCCAGCAGGCCTTGCAGCAGTCGGTGCAGCTGCAGGTTCAAGCGATGAGTCAGCAGCAGCAGTCGCCGACCAAACCGGTGCAGCAGGTCGGGATGGGGAAGAGTCCACCTCACCACCCGGGACTGCAGCAGGTCAGATCACATGACCTTGATTTATTAATACTATTATTGATTATTTCACTGATGTGTGATTTCATATAAGCTAACCCTCTGAACTCTGAACAGTCTGTGGGAATTTTTTTGATTCATTTTTATTCACTATGACGATTTTTATTCCAATATAAAGTCCCACACCTCTATGTAAACAGCATAACCATGAAGAATAGAGAACTAAAATGAAAACAATTGTTGAATTACTTATTCATTCACTTATTTATTTTACAAAAATAGAAAATCTTTCCAGGTCCCCACGTGTTACCAGGGCTGGTACTGTTGGCTCCACAAGCTACAGATATTTAACTGTTCACATTTTTATAGTGTCAACAAACTGCATTTTCCTCTCTACTCTGCTCATCATTTGTAGAAAGATGTTTCTCCATGCTGAATGTATCTCCAACAACCTGCTGCTCTGTTCACTATTTCTGAGCCATGCTGCATTTATTTTATCCATCCAGGGTTTTTCATTTACCTCTCACTTTCTTTTATCATCTTTTGTCTCTCGCTCTGTGAAAACGCTGCCTGTATTTCATCTGAAAACTCACAGAATTTTTAATTGTTGGCCACAGCTGGGTCCACAATTTTGTTCTTTTTTTGCTGATTTTTTTTTTTTTTTATGGAACATGTAAATAGTGAATATTGAAATATCTATGCTATCTTGTCACCATTTTTTCCAGTACTGGTAACTGAACTTTTTCATTTTCATAAATTTATGGCATTTTAACTGTTTCATGCTCCACAGAAGACATTTGTGAGTTCTCTCTCCTAGCCGTGGCTGTGCTGTTTCCATTGTGATGCAGAACTTTATATTGCAGAAATTAATTAAAGGTCTAGAAAGTGTGTGGAGTTCAGAGGATTAGAGAAATGTGACAACCTTCAGCAGAGATGAGAACTGGATGTGCACCGACGGTTTATTCTGGGGTGTCTGGTCTGAACAGTACATGCAGGTCCAGGACCAGCCGGCTCAGATGTGGAACCAGGCCCAGGCAGCCCTGCAGAAGATTCCTACCATGCAGATGTCCATGAAGCAGCCTCAGCAGCAGCAGCAGCAGCAGCAGCAGGCCTTCTACATGGCGGCTCAGGATCCTCTGAAGCTGTACGAGCACCAGCTGCAGCCGCCAGCTCAGCCTCAGCTCTCCAACATGGACAAGAAGCTCAAGTACCCTGACGTGAAGATGCAGGACTTCTACTGGGAGCCGTCGTACAGGATGGGCGACGGCCTGGCTGTGATGGCTGACAGGATGAAGAGGCCTCCGCCGGGCGGGATGTGTTCAGAGCAGGACGGGCCCAGAGGACCCCCGTTTGAGGTGAGCTGCTCTCAGGGACAGTGTGGGAGGAAACTGTCCAGTTCAATCTGCTTTTCTGCCTCTGTGCTTCTTTTTCTTGCTTTTTATTCTGTTTTTCTGGTCTCATTTCTGATCGCTGAGTTAGAGTCAGATAGCAGCGTTTAAAGTCAAACACGGCCCCGTTATTAACAGACTTGGTGGTGCTCTGCAGGGAAAGTTAGGTGTAACTGACTGAACTGTTGCAGTGATGGAGCTGCATTCTAAAATTCTCACTGCTGGTTTGGAAGTTTGGTTTCACGAACCCCATCGTCACTGGAGCAGAAGCTGTTCACAGCAGCCTGTAAAAGAGTTTCTTCTTACCTTGAATCTCCAGCTCTGATGAAGATCTGTCTGTAATATAGCAAGTACAACTGGATGCTTTACTTAATTTGCATAAATATTGACTTACTCTCTGAATTCCAAGCAGTTCCTGATCATTATTTTCTAATTTTTCACTGCAATATGAAGTCCTTAACCTTTATGAAAACAGCACAATAACAGCTAAAAGTAACAAGAACTCAAAACTCTGTGCAGTGTGACAGTCACAGTGTCAGATATCTGGAAAAAAGATATATTGAATTCCTTAGATTTTAAATATATGGTTCAATACGTGTCTCCTTTTTGCTCTGTGTAAGCACAGCCTGCAATTCAACCCAGCTCAACTGAAAAGCTGCCGAATGTTAACGTGGATGTTGATTACAGATGAGTCGACAATAGCTTCACAGTTGCTCTGAGAAATGCAACATTTTTAGTTTTTTACAGAATCTGGTTTCTACAAATGGCTTGTTTTTGGTAAATTTTTAAATACCACACATAGAATATTGTGATTTGGATTAAATATCCCGATTTTAAGCTTAGTTTTGGATGCTTTGAATAGTTTGATGACAGTTAAGAAGTCCAGCAATTCTTTCTGCTTTTACAGTTCCTGGTTCATAAATGGTGTGATTTTGTCTTTTGTTTCTTTTTTAAAGTTAACATACCTTTAAAATTTGCCAGTGGATTATGGGGTTCAGAGGGTTTAGAAAATAATTCAGCTTCACTTAACTCTCCACTATGCAAAAATCAGAACATCCCAATCAAGAGTTTTATCTCTGACATGTAGAGCAGCACATGATACTTTATCTAATTTTCCTAAATATTGATTAAATTCGTTTGTGACAGGAAATAATTGATTAATCAGCAACAAAAACAAAGGTTAGTTGCAGCCTGAGTACAGTATGAGGAAAATAGTGCGTTTTTGAACATAAAAGCATATAAATATATTGCAGTAAACCACAAAATATCAAACTCAAAGCCTGTAAATGAGCACAATGTGGACTCTTTGCCAGCAGCCAGTGGAACTTCACTGGCAAGATTTTGGAGATTTTGTCATCTTGTAAATTTCATAGTAACTTAACAACATGTTCTTTATTAATAAGCCTTTATAGCTGATATAACAAGAACAGACATTTCAGTAGCATTTAGCTGTAAAATCCTTTCCAAAATGTGTGCTTGTGTTTCTGAATGACACTTACTCTTGATTTTAGAAGCTTAGGGAAGTCTAAGGAGGAGTTTTCTAAAATGATTTGATCTTTGGTCTGACTTGTTACAACAGATTTTTTTTGATCAGTGTCAGCTTGCAGGCTTTTGTAGCTTTCAGCATAACTTTCCTTCTTTCCACCTCTGTCTTACTGGCTTGCCTTCTTTCTTTTTCTCTTGTTTTTTTTCTTTCTTCTTCTTCCTCCTGTCCCTCTTCTTCTTCTTGCTTCATCTCACTAGGACAACAAGAGCTCGCCTCTTCTACCTCCTGACCTGTTAAAAACTCTAGCAGATTTTGAGGAGGAGGAGGAGCTGGTCTTTACTAAGCCTCCTGATTTCTTCCAGGCCTTGGCTGGCCCTCTTAGCACTGCTCCTGGACCAAATATATTTGTATGTAGCCCTGTCTTCGTCATCCAACACCCTCCCTGCATCCAGTCCCACCCGATCTAAAGCCACACTCTGCTCATCAGTTTTTATCTTTTCACCTAAACTGCTAACGCTGTAGAATAATTGGGTCAGATTAGCCACAGCCAACATCTACAAATAAATTTACCAACTGACAGTCTCCAGTTTGACCAAGACCAACACAACAAGTCAGTTTTCTGGTGTTTCTTTGTTCTTTTCTTGAACCATAAGACAGATTTGGCATCTTCACATGAAAGATTTGTGGCTTAAAGCAAAAGCAATTAATTAATAGAGTGCTAACCAAAAACAGCAAGGATAATTTCATGGGTTGTTTCACCTGTAGTGGCTGCTATAACCCTCTGAACTCAAAGCTGTACTTGGGTGTTTATGGCTCCTGTCATATTTTTTTCTATTTTTTCCCTGCAAGATAAAGTCCTGCACCTCTATGGAAACAGCACAACCATGACTAGAAGGAGAGAGGACTCAGAAATGTCTTCTGTGCAGTACAATAAGTCATAAATAAACAACATTTTTCTGAGGGCTACAGGTGTTTCCAGTACTGTGGGAAAAATATTGGCTCCATATGCAGTAAATATATATCTATGAAACAAATTTGATTCCACAGTTGCTCTGTGTAAACACAGCCTGCAGTTCAACCAAAAAAAACTAGAGCTCAGAATATTTTGTCTATAGAAAATCTGGTACAAATGTTGGATTTTTGGAGGTTTTTTCTAAAAGAGATATGTAAAATAGAGTGATTTTGATGAAATACCGCAATTGCATGCTTTGATTTGGTTAATTTTCCAAATAGAGCTGTAAGTAAAGGACCATCAACAAGTCGAAAATCTGAGTATTTTGTGGTTTGTGGCAAATAAATGGTAATTTAGCCTCTTTTTTGTCAAATAAAGATGCCTCTCAAACACCTAGCAGACTTTTGGAGTTCAGAGGGTTCGCAGCTGGTAATCCTTCAGATTGTGGTTTTATTCGCATGCTGAATGTCTTTAAACATGAAGTGATGTGACACCTCGTAGAAAACCTGGAGATTTAAAAAGGAGACAAAAATGTAAAGCGGTTCTGTAAATTTTGCACTTATCCTAGCAGATCTTGAGCATTTGTTTAAAGATTTACCCAACAGATTAACAGCTTTGTTGTAATTTACAGGAGACAGTTGGACTGTTGACACTTAAACCATCAAGTCAAGTCGTGACCTTAAACTCTCCTGTGGTTTTAAGAACCCAGTTTGGGCACCACAGAGTTGGTCTGTTTTGCAACACATCAGCTACAGTTTGGAGAACTAAGACCTTAAGAGAATCAGACAGAAGCCCCCATCAGAGGAAGATAAATGAATGAATGAGCTTGTTTTACTGTCATTTAAGTGCAGTACAAGACTGCAATACACGGAATTTTCAATGACAGTCTATAAAGAGATGTTCTCAAAAACAGTAAAAACATTAATAGTGCAGTGCTTAAAGTGTGGCAGCAGGAAAGCCAGATATTAAATAAGTGTATGAATGATGAGAACAAATGCTTAAATCCTTGAAGGCTTCATTTAAGTATTTATGACATGAAGCTTTTTATTTTTTGCATTTTATCTCATATATCATACAGATGCAGTTATTAATACTGTGCACCGTATAGTTTTTACATTTTTTTGACACTTTAGAGTTTTAAATAACCGTACTGTCTCTTTGATTACTTAAAGGCTCGATGCCAGGTTTTCTCCAGTAGAGGAGTTAACTTTGGAAAAAGTAGAATTCAGTGTTTTTGGTACTAATTACCAAACTTCTTGCGTCGAGACATCCCTGTTGCAAGATGAAATGCAAATAAAGATGTAAATATGTCGGTTCATTGTACAGATCAATGGAACTTCCAGTAAAGTGACACCTCTGTCTCCTGCAGCTGCTTCACAATAAAAGTCCTGCACCTTTATTACTTCTGGAGGTCTTTTACTGTGATGCAGCTGCATGACCAACTCCTGCACAGTGTTTTTCTTTCATGCACTGACCTCTTGTCCGTCTGTCGCCGCTTCATCTGTCCTTCGTCTCTGCAGCTGCCGAACCAGACCAGAATGGAGAGCGGCCCTGAGGTCGTCGGCCAGTCGTCTTCTCTGCTGCCCATATCTGGCTTCCCCATGCAGGTCAGACATGTTCTTAGATTCCCTACAATTCACCCGACACATCATGAAAACACGCCTTCACCAGCCTGAGAAGCTCCAGCTCATGTTGTAGCAGATCCAGTTCACATTCATCCACTTCTAACAGCAACCATAGGGGAAAAAAGTTTTTAAAAGTAACTTTGTGCTAAAAATTCTATGTAAAAATGCATGATGGCTCCATATGCAACATATATAGCGATTAACATAAATTTGATTCCAAAATTGCTTTTTGCCAGTTATACACAAAGATGTTAATGGTGCAAATGTGTAGAATATGATTTTGATGAAATGTCACAATTTTAAGCTTAGATTTGGTTAATCTCTCAGACAGAATCGCACAACCCAAATGTTTAGTTCAAGGTCCATTAGAAAAGTGGAAATCTGACTTTTTGTTTTTTTTCTACAATTTCTGACTAATAAATGGTGACATTATTGAGATTACACAATGCTTTTATTTTTCAGAAGGTCAAAAATTGACCCAAAAAAAGGCAACAATCTTGCATTTAATTATATTTAAACATGTTCATGTGTTTTCAGATATGCCGTGAACATATTTGTGCTGTGAAATTAATTGTTTAAGTGTTTTGTGCCTCATTTACAGTATTCATAAATGTCAAGATCAAGTAAACTTCCTGGAAATCAGAGCTATAAAATGAGACCATGTTCAGTAAGCAGACTGGATTATATCTTTATATGTTCAGGAGTACAACCAGAACAGCATCTTCAGTCAGGCCTACGGTAAAAACCTGCCGCCCAGCTCCAAGCCCGACGCTCCCATGATGCACCAGGAGCCGTCGCTCTACTCGCTGTTCGAAGGGACTCCGTGGTCGCCGTCCCTCCCTGCCAGCTCAGGTACGTCAACACCTGCACAGATGTAGAGATGATTCAGATTCTGCTCAGTGAAGCGTGTCTCTGATGGAAGCTGCGCTCTGATTGGCAGACCACTCCACCCCGGCCAGCCAATCCCCTCACTCCTCCAACCCCAGCAGCCTGCCATCCTCCCCACCAACGCACAACCACGGCGCCATGCCCTTCTCGAACTTCGGGCCCATCGGTACTCCGGACAGCCGGGACCGCCGGGTGGTGGACCGCTGGAAGGCCGACAAGACCGGTGAGCCCAGGACCCAATATTAACCCTCTGAGCCGTGTTTTCCATTTTACTGCATCCTCAGCTCTCTCAGTATATAAACATCTGTATAAACTCACTACTTTAAGTCAAACATGGGCTCTTTAGATAGGTAGCTGTATCACATGATATTGTAAAAAGTTTTGAAATCAAGAAGGAAAATGTGAACTGACTTTTTCAATAAATCATCCAATTTCCAAGTCAAAATCATATGAATATTAAGCACTTAACAAAGGCTGCAGTTTAAAACAATTTGGCTTTCATGTATACTTTTGTTGGGTTGTAACTTTAGTTTAAAATTGCTCATTTCAATTCTGTTATTATTAAACGCTACAGGGTCTTAGCTTTTAAATTAGTTAGGTTTATCTTATTAGTTTAGATAGATGGATAGATAGAAACTTTATGAATCCTGAGGGAAATTCAAGTATTACTGTAGTGCCTCAGCCTCTTTATGTATTGTGGTTAATTAAAATTGTTTCCTGCATAATTTTTGTAGCGTTTAAATCCTCAATTCTCCTTAAACTTCTCAGATAAATTCTCATAAGTAACACTATCAGGTTTTAACCCCAACATGTACATTTTTAGGTTGAATCATACAACCAGCTACATTATTTTGTTATGCTAGGATACAATAAGCCTTTATTAATCCCACAGTGGGGAAATTTACAGTGTTACGGCAGCAAAGAGTGCAAACATTTAGCAAATGAAGTACAAAATAAAAAAGAAACCAAGATATATGTCAGCACTAAATAGAAATAACATTCTTGCACATGCCAGTGGTTTTGCACAGATTCTGTCATAAATGGAAACATTGACATGAGTATTAATATTGCGCAGCTTTTTAGCTAAAATAGAAAAACGCCTATGTAACACATGTTCGAGATATGTATAAGAAATGATAATATTGCAGAGGATATTTTAAAGTCCAGAATGTTCATCATTCACAGAATGTGTCTGCACTAAGAGAAGTATGATAAATGTGCTTAATATATACACAGTAACTGAGCTGTCATGATGCACATCTGCAAAAATCTGGTAAAAACCTGTGAACGTAGACAAAAATTCAGCCTTTTGAATACATGAAACTGAAATGAAAAATCAGAGCAGAGTTTCTGCTGAAAGGGTTGCAGTCACTGTTCTTCCAGATGCTGACGTTTGGTCTTTGTGTTGCGTTTTAGGAGCAGTAAGTGGCTTCGGTCTGGACTACCTGCCGGCCGCAGCCTCCTCTGCAGCTTCAGACACCAGCTGGCACCAGGCCGGATCCACCGGCAGTTCCTGGACCAATCAGGACTCTCCGATGGAGGAGTCGTCCTCTACTGTGCTGCTCGACAGCCTCAAGGTCCGCCAACATCATCACAGGCGTTTAACCTGCAAACCAGTTTTAGTTTTTTAGACAAACACACAGCAGTTAATGTCTGACACCTCTAATGTCTGTGAAAAACATTTTGAGGGGGTTTTAGAAGCAGAGTGGTCAAACTCAACAAAAAAATCCCAAACTTTGAACTCTTTTCTCAAACACTACAGAAAGTGGGTCAGACCACTGTGCTTCCAAACTCTTTAAGTCACAGAAAAACAACTACCTGCACAGCTTAAGTCATTAAAGAAGCTAACGATGTGGCTAACTCATAGAAGATAACTACATAGCCAAAGCCATAGAAAGAAGCTAACAATGCAGCTAATGTCATAGACAGAAGCTAACAACACAGCTAAAGTAACTGAAAAACAGGTAATTACACAGTTGAAGTTACAGAAAGAAGCTAACTACACAGCTAAATTAATACAAAAACAGCTAAATACACAGCTGTGGCCTTTAAAAGACACTAACTACATAGTTAAAGTCATAGAAACAGCTAACTACACAGCTATTTTTTTTAAAGCTAACTACACACTTACAGACATTAGGCAGCAGCTAAGTACAGCTAAAATCATAGAAGCAGCTGACAATGCAGCTAAAGTGAGCGGGTTAGAAGCTGAGTGGTCTAACTCACAAATAATCCAAACTGAGTTTTATATAATTTCTGTAATATTTTATGGTCTAGGTTTTAGAGTCAGAGTGGTCTAACCCACAGCAATACAGACACACAGTAATTCAGATTTGTCATAATGATGTTCAAGATATGTGCAGCTGTTACTCTGACTCATCAAACTGAACTACAGAAATCTAAGGCTTTGAACGGTCAGAATACCATAAATAATAATTTGGACAAGTTACAGTGCAACTCCAGAAAGGCCAAATATTATATGAAGGGTTTGGAAGCAGAGTGGTCTGACCCACTTTCTGTAGCTTTTGAGAAAAACGGGTTCAAAGTTTTGTGTTTTCAAGAACGGTCTAACATTCCGAAGTGCCACTTTAACGCTATATTTGGGTTGTGGGTTGGACCACTCTGCCACTAAAATGTAGACAATAAAATATTACAGAAACTATATAAAACTCAGTTTGGCTGTTTCTGCTTCTAACCCCCTCATATAATCTTTCCTCTCCGTGTTATTAGCTTCATGCTAACACTCTGCTGTCCTCTGCAGTCCATCTGGTCGAGCTCCATGATGCAGCCGGGCCCGTCGGCACTGGAGCAGCTCCTCCTGCAGCAGAAGCAGAAGCAGCAGCGAGGTCACGGCGCCATGAACCCGCCTCACTGAACGTGCAGCCCGAGGCGGCGCTTTGTGTCCGGACGTCAACAAACCACCACCAGGAGAAAACGGAGGGGAAAAAAAACAGAAGTTTGACCGAAGACGAGCTCCAACTAAAATGGGATATTAAACCGGCGAGAAACGGTGGAGGCTGGGGAGGCGACACGACCCCCCGACGAGGCTGAATCACCACCCCCACCCCCCTCGGCTGTCGAGGAGCGGTGACGCACCTCCTGGATCGGAGGGCGCGGCGGGATCTCTTCAACCGCGGCGCCACGCGCCACGCTGCCGCCGGGTTTCCTTCAACCCGCGGACATCTGAACATTGAGGAACACACCCCCCACTCACCACCACTGAACCCCCCCTGGTTTTGGACAGATGCCACATCTGCACAACTCCTCTCTCATCTGGAAGAACTTTCTTTGGAACATAGAAAAAGAAAAGAAATTTAGAAAAAAAAATAAACCAACAACCTCCTGGACGTCTGCTGGGTTCTGACGGAGCGCCGGTTTTTAGCGTCTCCGCTGCCGCAGACTGAAGCGGGGCTGAGAGCGAGGACGGTGTGGCGGTCGTGTTCAGGGGGGAGGTCAGGTGAAGCACCGGGGGGCAAAATAACAGACTGGACTTTCTGATCTCTCCATTCATTTTCATTACTGTGGAGGAAGAGGAGGAGGAAGGCTCTCTGTAGCTGAGTGGTTGAAAGAAGTGAAGGAGGAAGGTTTGGGTTACAGCTATATAAATATATACATACATATATATTGCCATAGTTGGACTTTAACGGGCCTTGTCTCTTAGCCGAGTTGTGAGAACCAGGAGTGGACGCTGCTTTGTGATGCCGGGCTGAACGCTCGCTCGTTGTCCGACCTTTTATTTGGAAGGAAGAGCCTCGAGGCCCCGACGATGGCATGGCTTCATGATGCCGGGGAACGTCACGGGAAAGAAGTGCAAAAAGGAGGAGGGGGCTAAGAACAAAAAAAAAATACCCTGTCGATCTTAGGGATAGTATTACTGTTAGCTTCAAGAGATTGCAGATATTAAAAAAAAGAAACTGTATTTTGTGATTTGTTCGTAGCAGTTTTAGCTTCACGCCCTCTGAGGTGAATACAGGTATGTCTATTAGCTTCCTGCTTGAATATTTTCGGGGTTCTCTTCCTCTCTTCTTCCTGTTATTTCTTTAATTAATGAAGAAAAAAACTAAACACGTGCCCCTGCTTGCTTACTTAACCTGCATAGACTGTTTCTTTTTGTCCATGTTCTGCCTTTTTACTAGTTTTAAGCAGCTCCTCTGTGCCTGCTCCCTGTCCTGTTCCGCTGACTGCTGTAAAGGTGGGCATGAGGCCAGACAGGTAGACAGACAGGTAGACAGACAGGTAGACAGACAGGTAGACAGACAGGTAGACAGACAGGTAGACAGACAGACAGCTAGGCTTGTACAGGTAGTTGGCTCAGCCTGAATGTTTTCCATTTCCTATTCTTCAGTAAGCACTACTGCAGCTCGACCGTGTACAGCAGATTTTTGTATGAATGGTAGCCCTGCAGCTTTGACTTTATTTATCCTCCAGCTGAAGCCCCTTTTTCAGCCTAAAAGTCAAAACGACGACGAGCTCAGAACCCCTTTTTGTGCATTTTTCCTCACCTCGAAAAACCAACTCCAAGTATTTGTACGTCTTTGATTTTAAAACCTTAAAACTTACCTGTTAGAGGATCCCAGAACAAAATGACAGATTGTTTCCACGTCAATTAGCCCTCTGAACTCCGAGCAGTTTCTGGATGTTTTCTTGCTCCCGTCACGTTTTTCACTGCAATCTAAAGTCCTGCTTCTCTGTGGAAACAGAACAATGATGACTAGAAGCAGACCTCAGAATTGTCGTCTGTGTCTGTATGAAACCGTTACAATGCTATTAATCACACAACAAGAAAAAAGTAGAATTTCTTTAGTTTACAAAAACTGTCAAAACATGGAATCAACACGTCCAACACGTCCTTGGAGTTTCCAAGTGCCCGCAGTTGCTCCTGGGAAAATAATGATTCTTCTAACCGTATATATTGTACTTTTTAATTTGTTTCCACACTTACCTCACCAATCTGTTCAAACACTGCCTGCAGTTCATCTGAAAACGCCTCTTTTTTTCACATCACACTGAGTAACTAATGACTTGGCTGTTGCTCTGCAGAGGACAGAACCAAGTGCAGACACTTTTTTGGTGAATTATTAAATGAGATGTAATGTGAAGGGATTTTGAAATGATTTTAAGATTCGATTTGGTTCAGGTTTCCGACCTGAATGACACGTTACTTATGATAATTCGAGGCCCGTTGGAAGGCTGAAAATCAATGATTCTGGTAGCGATGGTGGCAGTTTGGCTTTTTTTATTTGTTTTTTTTTTGCTTTTTAAACCCCAGCGACTGGGTTTTTGGATTCAGAGGGTTAATTTACTTTAAAAATGTCAATTTTTTTTTTCCAGTTTTCATTTCGTTAATTTTTCATTTTCAATCTGAAAATTTGATATTAATCAATTATCAAGCTTCAACTTAGTTTCCTGTCTATAGAGAAATCAGTTGATCAGCTAATGGGTCCAGCTCTGTGTTGTTTTTTGTAACTTAAGACAGTACAGCCCTTCAACTAACTATCCTTGTGGTTATTGATTAATCTGCAGATTGATTTATTTAAACTATGTTTGCTTATTTTGGCTGACCAATTCTTTAAAATCCAAAGATGGTCGGTTTACTGTCATAAATCAAAGAAAAGAAGGAAATAGTTCCAAAGGAGAAGCAGGAATTGAGGAAATGTCGACTTTTTTACAGAGAGCTCGTCTGATTTTTTTTTTTTTTTAATTTTATTTAATTTTTTTCTGTTTTAGTATTTAATTGCAACATTTGACCCTGATGGTTCATCATGAAGTCATATTTTAGGTCAAAGAGGAGGAGGTTGCTGTAATGGAAGCGGGCTGTAAGAGCGGCGTTGAGTTGGGATTTGGGGCTTTTATTTCTGCGGTTTTCGCCCAGCAGAGCATTTACACGCCGTCAGTCACTTTAGAGCCAATCAGAGAAGCAGCTGACCAATCAGGACCCTCTGAGGCTCTGACCCCCCTTTAGGTTTCAGACTGCAGCACTGTAAGTAACTTACTGTCCAGTTTAAACCAGCAGAAAGCTGTTTTCTATCTTAAAAAGTAACGGATGCGCTCATCGTTCATTTCTGTAGGAGGAAAAAATATAAGCCTGTTTTTTTATGTTCCCGGCGGGCGTTTTATTAAAAGCAGACTTCAGAGAGACGTGTCTATTTTCCATGTGATTGTGCTTTTCATGTTGCATTTACAAAATGTATTTGAAAAATAATAAAGGCAAAATATTCTTGAATGTGAGGACGAATTTGGCCAGAAGCATCGAGCAGCGACATCCTGTTCATGTTCGAAGTTCACCACGTGGATCTGAGCCGGACTGGTTCTGCTGGTTTTTGTTGCGGAGTAAGAACTAAACGGACTCTGATCTGTCGACGACCTTCCACTCGGAGATGTTTCAGGGCGGCTGGAGCTCTGACGGCAGATTTGTGGTCGCGTCGGTTCAGATCTGAGCTTTGACTTTGAGGCTTTTTGTGTTTCTGTCTCTCTGTAGACTTTGAGAACTGGTGGAATCAGCCTTTAAATAAACTATGTTCTCCCTTGACGTTGTGTCCACTTTTATTCATTCCTTTATTTTGGAGTGTAGTTCGTGGTGGAGGGAGTTTCGAGATCTCTTGTTTCCATAAGGTAATGATCCCAGGATGTAGACGGCATCCAACAATCTGCAACAATCACACGCTGCAGAATCTCTTAGAGAATCTGTGATAATTCACAACACAGAGACAGTTTTCACTGTGTTGACAGGAGGCTTTTATTGTGGAAGGTCACCAGTCAGTCATAGTTCTGCTGAAGTCAACATGAGTCCATTTCCAGGTGTAGGACAGGTGAAGGTAGGAACAGTCAGAAATGGCACCTCTTTACACATAGTTTTGCTTCATGTCTGTAAATCTTTGGGAAATCTAGGCAAATCACAGGCTATCAGTTTTTATCATCCAGTTTGATGTAATATGTGCATGAAACATTACAGCCACTAACAGGACCAATAATACACAGAGGGAAATAAGCAAGGAGGTTTTTCTGTAACACATGAAGCCAGTTTCATGAAATATTTCATTACAGAACGTCTGAACCACTACAGTATGTGTGCTGTCTGTATGTTGTACAGTTAGCATGTGGTAAACTCGCATATTTTCATCATTCAACTGTCAACATAGTCAAGCGGCTGAATAAGATGTTTGATTTATTTCGTCATCCTGGGCACGGCAAAAAACAGGATTCCTCAGCAGTGTTCACACCCAGTAGTAACAGAGGAATTATTTTGGTTGAACATTTACATGCAAGGACACGAGCACTGTCATTAAAATGAATCATTCACCACCAAAGTTCTACTGCACTATCAAAATCCCAACATTTTAATAATGAGAGCATATTGTTCAATTTATCAGCAAAAAACTGTTATTGTTTTTAGTGTTCAGAGAACATTATCTTACTTTAATGATGAATATTCTTGGAACAGAAAAACAAGCTTCCTGCTGAAAACATCACTGTAACACTTTAACAGTAATATTCTCAGAAGGGTTTTAGAACAGAAAGAAAAAATGTTGTGTTTCCTGGAAAGCACTTTGAATAACCTGCATATGATCAGGTTCTAAATAAATACACGTGATTGATTTTTTGGTTGGGCCTGTTGTCCCGTTACATCGGTTACACTGAAATCTCTGCTGCTCTGATAAAGACGCTCAGTGAACTCTGGTGACAGAACAGATGAACAGAAATGTCTGCTGGGAATCTGAAGGACAGTCCAGAGTTTACTGAAGCATTTCTGGAGCTTTTCAGAGCACGGCTGAGGAACAGACATATTTTTACATTTTTACAACACATCAAACTACAGTGAGTCTAAGAGAAGAGATGATGATGCTTTTTGCTACACAAACCTCCTTTGCACTCAGTGTCTTTGTTCTATTTGTGTCTCAGTCAGTCGTGATCTCCACAACTGCTGGGAAAACCCTGTAATAACTCTCATACTGTGTGTTTGTGTTGCCAGCTGTTGAATTATATGTTTAATCATCAACCCAGTTCATGAGAAGCAGAGTGATGGTAGGTTCAGGACATAAAGGAAATGGATCAATATCTACAAACAACACAGTGATTTTCAGTAAACATCTCCTGGATCTTACTGTAAAACTCTTCTGGTACTTTGAGTTTGTAATAGTTGTCTGTTGGTTGAACAATTCATTAACACGGACTCTTCAAAGTGAACTGAAACACGTTTATCACTGATGGAATCAGGAGTTTTCAGCAGCATCAGTCCGACTGCTACCTGAGAGCTCTGCTGTCAGCTCAGCTATGATACTCAGAGAGTTCAACTTGTTCAAAACTCATTAAAACACAGAAACAACCAGAATGTCGTCACCAGGAGGCTCCAGGCTGAACAAAGGAGGAGACACACATGAGTTGTTACTCAAAACAAGTTTATTTTACAGATCTTACAAAGAAATTAAGCCAAAGACCAAAAGAACAAAACCAAACAAGGTACAACTCCAACCAATCACTGACATGGAAACTCCTCCCAAACCTCAGCTTCATCCAACTTCAGACATCTGCAAGCTTTTACCTGGAAGAAGCTTCTTCAAGAGGGAGACAGTCAAGATTATTCTGGATTCAACATTCTGAGCAGCAATAACATCAATAATGGATTTACTGGACACAGGTTGGTCCAGAAAGTCGCTGCTATGCAGTTACTCCCAGACAGCCTCACATGTGATCCTGAGCATAAAGCTCTACTCAGGTTCTCTGTCACTTCAAGATTAAAAGCTGCAAACTACAAGAAGCTGCCACCAAACATCATGGAAGAATCCCCAGGAACTAAACAGACACCTTCAACCAAAATGCTCAATATCAAAGCATTTAACAAATTCAAAGTAAAATAGAAAGAAAAGGGACAAAAGGACTAAAGTATTTCTGTCCTCCTAAGAGAAATATATAAAACTCATGTATGATTTCCTCCAACACTGAATTTTGTCAAGACATGTGCAAACACATGAAAAGACACACAAAACACATTATTCATCATGACTAAATTTCAAAGAAAAAAAGTAAAATGTGACTCAAAGTTGAATATTAGCTGACATGTAAATAAAACAAAGAAATGGAGTCAAACAGAAATCAGTTTAAACTGTCATTCAGTAATATATGTAGTTAACTATCAAAGCTAATTTACTATCAGTTAATGAATAGAACATATTCAGAACTGATCTGATGATCAAAGTCATTAAATGTTTCTACAGTAATATTGATCTTTGTCTTCAGAATCTGATGATGAACTGATGATTATTCTGATGACAACATAGTCATGTCAAACAATACACTGACTGAGAAAGATGTACGGATACAAAGACTGTTTTCTTGATGTCAGTCCAAAGTCTGTTGCTGTTTTCTGTGTTTGTGTTCAGAGTTCACAAAGTCCTGTTGTGGAATCTTCTCCTTGTCTGTGGCTTTTGGAGAGTTTGCATGTTAGTGACAGAGATCATCATCATCTGTTAGTGTTGTTCTACAGTCACACACACCTTCACTGGTAGAATCTTTAGTGGATGAGATAAACTAATGAAAAAAAAATGGAAACATCCTCTCAGTGAAAGTGTGTATGAAGGTGTGTATGTGTGTGTTAGTATCAGGATCAGAGAAGGACAGTTTTCCTTTGTTCCAGTCCAGATTCACTCTGATCCTCTGGAGCTTCTTCTGCACTGGGAGAACAGTGGGGAGACGTGATGGAGAGAATGCTTTGTATTCATCCTTATAGAACAATATTATCCATAATGCAGGTCGAATGTTTCCTTTCCTCTGGACAGATTCTGCTGAAACACCCAGTGACCAGCCTGAACTGTCTCCAACCTCGATGTCCCAGCTGTGAGTCCCTGAGTTGAAGCCCTCAGAGCTCAGGACTGAGAAGAGATCTTTAAACCTCTCTGGATTATCAGGAAGCTGCTGTTTAACTCCTCCTCTCACACTGGTCAGCTCTTCAGACAGGATGAGTTCTGGACCAGCAGTGTTTGGGTCCAGAATGAGAGGAGTGTAGGAGACCATGTCCTTCATGTTGTTCCAGATGTTGAAGCTCAGGTTGCCCAGATGTTTGGCCTGGTCTATCAGAGCTCCTGAGTGCAGCTGTGGATCCTCCAGCAGGGGGCAGCGCTGGACTCTTTCCACTGCAGCCTTGTAGTTGAGCAGGAATGAGACGTCTTCAGCTCTCAGCTGCTCCTCTGTGGCTCTGACTGTGTCTGAAAGATCTGCTATCTCTCTGCTCAGAGCCTCCATCTTCTCCTTCATCATCCCAGTCTTCTGCTCCTCTTCCTCCCTCAGTGCAGCCATCCTGGCCTCCTCTTCCTTCATTAGAAACTGGTGAAGCTTCTTGAACTGATCCTGAATCTGCCTCTCTGTGTGTTGGACCTTCCAGTATCTCCAATGTTTACAGTGTTTCCAATATTCTCTACATGGTGGTTCAGCTCTGAGCGTGAATCTTGTCATCCGTCTCTCAGTGTTTCTTGTCAGTGAGGCAGAATAACAACCTGTTTCCTAGTTTGTACAGTGGACTATAGCCAGAGATCAGAGTTCAATCACAGCAAGCAATGATGGCTGAGCTGACAGAGGAGACACAATGGACCTCTTCTATAGTTTTATTCTATGGGGGTATTTGGAAATTAACCATTTTGTAGGACGAGTTGTCAGAAGAGAAAAGAGTTAAAAGCGGTTCAAACATATGGATAAGCAGCAGCCTCAGAGGTCAGCCCCTACAGACCTCCATGTTTAAATCCAACTGTCCTCTCAATGTCCTCGTCCTCTGCCAGTGTTCTCCTCTCTAACGTCGCCATCAGCAGTGTAAAATTCACAATGATGGCAAACGTACCAAACCAAATACTTACTGAAAGAACCGGAGTTATGTCCATTAACTACTATTTGTTGATGTTTTGGTGTCCTTGGAGTTCACATGGAGGTCAAAGCTGTTGGATTCTGCACTGCAATGGAAACAGAAAGTCCAAAAAGACAGATTAGGGGGTCATTTATGTAAATGTTGATGCCACCTTACACCAACCCTGAGTCTCTGCAGCAAAAAGGAGACTACATGCAGCAGATTTATATATCAGAATCAGAATACCTTTATCTGTCTCTCCAGGGAAATCACATCATAACAGAGATGGTGGAAGCATTTCATAATTCTGAGTCTCCACAACCACATCACTGTAGCTGAGTCCTAATTAACAGAACCAGCTAACAAATACAACACCTTTGAAGGATGCAAATGTCAAACCGAGTGTTGTTAAATGAAAAGATCGAGCACAAGCAGAAACCTCAAGACTGAAAATAATAATTTTTTTTGTTTCTTTTATGATTAATTATAGGAAATGGATGCGAAAGCACTGATAGATGATGTATCTGAAGCTGAGAAATGACCCTGGATGGATAAAGAAAGAGCAGTTAACATTAGTGTGTCAGTCATCAGTCTTTGGTTTATTTATTTCCTCTTTTAATTTTTAGGTCTTCTTTTCTCTTGTTTCGCTTGTGTTTTTACTTCCTCCCTTTGTCTGTTCCCCTCCTCTTTTGATTGTCCTCATTAGTTTCACCTGTGTGTCACTACAATCAGTTTACTAAGGAAAATACTCCTGTCTTTCTTTGTCTTGTGTCAATCAGTTCCTGTTCAACTTCTTGTTTCCGCAAAAGTATTTCATGCTTGTGCTCTTTGTGCATCAGGTTTGTGTTTTTGTACGTCTTTTGGATTTCTGGTTGTTTTGATTTTTTCTGGATTAGTTTCATTAGTTATCTCCTGGACTTTAAATTTAGTGTTTTACCTGAATAACCGACTGTCCTTTGTATACTGCAGTGTGTTCATCATCTTTTAGAGCTAAGCCTTTTCCAAGGACCCACACAGCAGCCCACATTGCTGCAGAAGTTGCATCACTGATAGCAGAGTGGGGTCTAGCGAACAAAATTAGATGCATTGTGACTGATTCAGCAAGAAATATGAATGCTACAGCAAGTAACCTGAATTTGAGACAATCCAAATGTATTGCACATTGTTTGAACCTGGTTGTAAAGAACTCCATTGAAGCCACTCCTGGCCTGGATGAAATTAGAGCATTGAGCAGGAGGACTGTAAGTTACTTTAAAACAAGCACAACAGCAACAGAAAGGCTGAGCCACATGCAGCAGCAACTGGGCCGCAATGTAAAGAAACTCAAATTGGAAGTGGACACATGCTGGAACAGCACCCTGGAAAAGCTTCAGCGCCTCTATGAGGAGAGAGATGCAGTGGCATTAGCTCTGTCATCACTAAACACAGACCTGACTCCTCTGACCAACCAGCAGCATGAAGTCACAGAGGAATGCATCAGGGTATGTAATAGAAAACCACAGAAAAAATGATGGTAGAATCCAGATGATCTAGTTGGTTTATTGCATAGTCATTGCAGAAGGGTTTCCTCACTCGGAGCATCATACTAGACTGAACAATGAAATCAACTTCACCACACAGTCTATGTATTCAGATAATATGGACTTTCCTGCCATTTCAGCTGCTGGCCGCATTCCAGGTGGCGACTGTAGAGCTGTCAGGAGAGAAGAGTGTCAGGATCAAAGGTTTTCCCCCTCTACGGTGTTTTAAGACACACGACTGAACAACTGTACTCTCAACTCACAACCCCCATGGCACAACACCTGATGCTGAACCTTGTCAAATGCTGAGCTGACAGACTACAAGACAAAGAAAAGAACAGTTCACTGGCTGTTGGTACACTTGTGGATCCGCTGTTCAAAACTTTTGGATCCACCAATCAGAGAGTGGCAGCCAGTGTGAAAGAATTTTTAATAACAGAATGCACAACAATTATCAACATAAAAAATGCCAAGCAGCAGCAGCAGTCATCTACGTCTCAAGCACCACTGCAGCCTCATCCTCCACCACCAGCAGCACCTTCCACAGGTGTTTTTTTTTTTTAATCTTCTATTATGAATAAGAAATGACTAATGACATTTGTGGTGATGATGATCCTAAATATTTTTCAGTTCAACTGTGGAGCCTTTTGGATGAAGATGCAAGTAGAGCCTGGCAAATGCAAAGCGCCACAGCCAGGGCAGTTGTAGAAGTGAACTGCTACCTGGCTGATCCTCCCATAGAAAGAACAGCAGACCCACTGGCTTACTGGGCCACCCACAAAACTGTTCACCCAAACTTGTATAATGTGACGAAACATTTCTTGTGTACTCCAGCCTCATCTGTGCCATGTGAATGGGTTTTTTCTAAGGCTGGGGAGATGGTCTGTAAAAGAAGGAACTGTTTGAGTCCTAAAACTGTTGATAAATTATTTCTCAATAAAAACTCATAACCAGTTACATAAGCACACCCACTGCCCTGTTTTCAATCACACCCTCTTTACCGACCTCTTTACCAATGAGCCCCAAGACATACTTTGCCAAAATCCATAATATAATCTTTATTTGCACCAACCCCATGTGAAAATTACATCAGTCTGTATTTATAGAGCACATCTCATGAATGTAGCAGCACTGTTTAAATGTTTCATAACACAGAATGTAAGTGAAGAGTATGTAGGGTTACAAACAAACATGGCAAATAAGAAACATGCTTTTCAATAGTTATTGTCATTATTATTACTATTATTATTATTATTATTATTATTATTATTATTATTATTATTATTATTATTATTATTATTATTATTATTATTATTATTATTATTGTATCTACTAGAACCCATGCAACAATTTAATGTAGTCAAACAGGAATGTGTGCATGGCGAATCAAATCCAAAACAATCCACGAATCACCACGTCTCGATTGCATTTCATTTTATTGACCACTAGAGGTCCTACTCCAGCTCTGTGTGTCATTGAAGCCTCGATTAATGAACCATGTTTTGAATGAAATGTCGAAGTTTCAACAGAGCCTCGATCAGCCCTCACTAATGAAAACTGCTTTCTATGAGTTCAATGTGGAATTTAAAGCTGTTTAAGCAGCTGGATTAGTTTTAATGTGGGAGAGCAGATGGAATAAATCACTGACATCAGGGGGACACATAACAGTGTGACACCGGGCGGAAGTAAACAGAAAAACTGGCAGCGTCAGTTTTCCTGACTGAGCTGGAGGACGGTTGTTTTGTCTCAGATGAATATTTGATCAGATGAAGTAAAGATGAGTTCAGTCCAGAATCTGAGAGAGTTGATCAACCAGCGACTAACTGCTGCTGCTGAAGAAATATTCACAGAGTTTGAGAAAACCATTGTCCAGTACGAGGAGGAGATCGATCGTCAGCGCAGACTGCTGGATAACATCTGGAAACCACAGAAAACACAACACACAGCAGGTTTGTAGAAATAAGACGGTCTGAATGAACGAACCGATGAAGATCAGTGTTTTTGTGCTGTTTGGATTCTCTGCTCTCAGCCTGTTAGCATGGTTAGCTTAGCTTAGCCGACTCTTCAGTTAAAGGGAACTTAACTTCCTGTCCTGAGCTGATTCTGATTTCAGTTGAAGCCTAAACGCTTTCTAAACTCCACTTTTACATTGGAGGCTCTTTTTTTTCTATCCGTAGAAACAGATAGAACGTGAAATTTTACTGCTTTTGTCACATCTACATCGCATTAAACCAGTTCCAGATCTTAAACCACTATACTTAGTCTGGATTAAGGTATCCCACAGATGCTTAACCCTCGTGTCGTCCTGCGGGTCAAATTGACCCGTTTTAGAGTTTGAAAATGTTGGGACAAAATATTTTCACAGGGAAACTTCTGATGTCCACATTTTCGACATTTTTGGAAAATTTTTGGACATATTTGGTGGGAAAAAAAGAAATGTTAAAAATGTTTCTTTAAGAACATTCACATAAAAATCAACCAAAATCCAGTGAATCTTTTCCTTAAAGAAAACATTAGAAATTTAACTGATATATATGTAATCACTTTAGATATTTTTAGGATTTTTTTGTAAAATTTTTAATCTTTTTTTTTTTTTTTAAATAATTGCAAGAATATTCTCACGAAATTTGGGGGATTTTTAAAAGAAAACTTTTAGGGGAAACTTTTCATGAATTACTGGAATTTTTTCCAGAAGGTTTTGCAAATTTTCAGAAATTTTCAGAATATTTTTTGCTGAATTTCTGGATTTTTTTTCAGGCAAGGAAACAATATTTTTTGGTGTCCATAAATGAAGACAACAGGAGGGTTAAAATACTGTTTATTTTTGTGAAATTACAACAAATTATGGAGAATATACTGCTTTAATCATATTACACCCGATCCAGACCTAAAACTGTACTTAGATTGATCCAGTCTGGACTAGATCATGGCAGTGAGACTAAATATTCTTTAACAAACAGATTCATGAAAAATTTATTTTTTCTGTGAAAACTAAAAGAAAAAGTTAATGTTACTCTTTATGTGACATCTGGATCATATTAGACGAGGTCTGGACCTAGAACTGGATGGATGGATGGATGGATGGATGGATGGATGGATGGATGGATACTTTATTCATCCTGTTTGGGAAATTCAATTCATCCATTTCTGATTTGTAAAAACCTTTTATTCAAATTGTGAAAATGCAAAACACGAGGAGATTTCACTGTTGTGTTCACACGTAAACCACATTAGGCCAGTTCTTAAACCGCTGAACTTGGACAGATCCAATCTGGATTAAAGTATTCCGAAGACGACCGTATTAGACTAGATCCAGCCCCGAAAACAGCTGTACTACCATCTGGACTAGATAATGGCAGAGAGGCAAAATGTTCTTTAACGCACAGTTTCTGATTTGTAAAGCATTTATTCTATTTGTGAAAACTAAAAATAAAACTTAATCTCACTGTTTTGCAATGCAAAACACGAGGAGATTTCACAGCTTTTTTCACATGTAAACCACTTTTGACCAGATCTAAACCCATTGTATTTAGACTGATCCATTCTGGATTAGGCTAAAGCCTCTTAAAAGACTCATAAATTTTGCTTCTTTATCATATCTACATCAAATTAAACCTGTTCCAGATCTAAAATCACTAGATAGATAGATAGATAGATAGATAGATAGATAGATAGATAGATAGATAGATAGATAGATAGATAGATAGACAGATAGACAGATAGACAGATAGATAGATAGATCATGATTACAAGTGGAATACCTACCTGGTAAGTTGATAAATAATTTAGACGAGATCAGTCCAGGTCTGGATCCAAAGGCAAGTCCCAACATACCTTTTGTCACAGAGTCATAGTTTAGTTTGTTGCGGTTTCAGGGGTCTTTCCTCTTGAGTTTTATAAATACCTGCAGCATCAGACAGCAGCTGGATCCATATGAGCAGGTTTGTATATCTGAATGAGATCGTGAGGACTTTTGAGAACTGACCAGCAGTTTTTTCTTCTTCTTCTGTTGATGTTAGACTGTTTCTATCAGCTGAGAAAATTCTCCTTGGCCTTAACAAGATGGAATGAAACCATATTAATGGGCCAGAAATTTTAATTTACAAATACACCTCACAGTAAAACACTGCACTACTCTCATTTTTACATTGACTACTTTAAGTGCATTTGACTGATTTTACTTTTACTGAATTACATTTTGAATGCAGGAGTTTATTTTGTGTGTTGTATTAGTGCATACACTTGATGAAAGGATCTAAATTTAAAATCACAAATCTGAGCTGAAAACTTGTCTTTACTCAATTCTCCTGATTTTTGCTGTCTGCGCTCACATTTCGAGATCTGCTGGGTGGTTCATGTTGTACTGGAGGGCAGCAAACAGAAACAAAAGGAAGGACCTCGATGTTTATGTTCACATCCTCCTTAAAACTGCAAATCAAGCCTTCAGAAGAACATTCAGGTGCAATGCATGGCT
This sequence comes from Amphiprion ocellaris, assembly GCF_022539595.1. Lineage (NCBI taxonomy): Eukaryota > Metazoa > Chordata > Actinopteri > Pomacentridae > Amphiprion > Amphiprion ocellaris. The sequence goes on from NC_072775.1 coordinate 33,355,478, forward strand.
GACAAAGTGTTATTCTGCTCCTCTGCGATATCTCTGCCATTGTGGTATTTCTTCATGAGGTATGGATCACCTTAAGGAGAAACACAGGCAGTTCCAATTTTGAACTATGATAGTTCTTTTTCTATATGGGAGTGGAATATGTGTAAATAGATGTCCTGCTAATGGTTTAAAATGGAATATATTTGCACAGATGTGTGTTTTCGTATCACTACATGAGGATGATTTCTCGTGTCTCTTTGCCCCTGCAGAGCATGTCTGTACAGATCAGGCGGCTCTTGCTGAGCAGCAGGTCTGTAACCAGGAGAGGAGCTCCAGCCTGGACCAGGAGGACCAAGAACCTCCAGAGATTAAGGAGGAACAGCAGGAAATGTATACCAGCCTGTACCTAGAAGGTCCAGAGCCTCCACAGAATAGAGAGCAACAGGACGAATTCTGCACCAGTCTGGATGAAGATGACCCAGAGACTCCACAGGTTAAAGAGGAACAGGAGGACCTTTGCACCAGTCCAGAAAAAGAGCAGTTTACACTGAAGCAGGAGATTGATAGTTTTATGGTGACTCCATATGAGGAAAGTGACCACAGTGAACCAGAACCAAATGATGGCCAACTCCTCTCCCACATCTCTCCTGTAGCTGAGAGCCAAGATCAGGAAGGAAACAACACCTTTGAGTTTCTGTCCCAAATGAAGAAACATCACAGAATTCACGCTGGCATGAAGCCATACTCATGCAGCAGTTGTGGAAAAAGCTTCAGTCAGATTTGTGTTTTAAAACATCATGAACGAATGCATACGCATGAGAAACCTTACCCCTGCAACATGTGTGAGAAAAGATTTAAAGATAAAAGCTCACTGAAACATCACATAAAAACTCACACGGGTGAAAAGCCGTACTATTGTCAAACATGTGGTAAAAGTTTCAGTCGAAGCCATCATTTGACTGTTCACATAAGAACACATACAGGTGAGAGACCGTATCCTTGTGGAATATGTGGGAAAAGTTTCAGTCAGAATGGTAGTTTGAAAATCCACATGAGAACTCACACAGGTGAGAGGCCTTATTCTTGCAAAACCTGTGGGAAAAGTTTCGCTCATAGTTGGATTTTGACTGACCACACAAGAACCCATACAGGTCAGAGGTGATTGTCCTGAAACATGTGTGGGCAAAATTATCTGGGGACCAACTTGAAATATGTGAGAATTGATAACGGTTAGTGGTAGATCTTCAGATTTAAAGTTACTTTAGATCAGTGGTTCTTAACCTGGGTTTGATCGAACCCTAGGGGTTCGGTGAGTCAGTCTCAGGGGTTTGACGGAGGTCAAGACACACAGTCGACTCATATGATTCACGATGACACGCCCTGCTTGGCCATCACTGGCTGCAGGTGATCACGCTACATTGCTTGGTCAATCTGTGCTGCAGAGAATTTGGTGCGCTCAGTAATCGACTTGTGACTGTCGTGATAGTACGTTGTGTGATTTCTTTCTTAATATTTTAATCCATACTATGTTCAGCAAAAAAAGAAAGTGGTCGTACGAATATGTACAACATGGATTCACATGTATAACGGAACGTGATGGGAGTCAGCGTCCATTCTGCATGATTTGCAATGCCAAGTTAAGCAATTCTAGTCTAGCACCAGCAAAACTAAAGGAACACTTCCTTAAGCTGCATGAAGATGGGGAATACAAGAACACAAGTGATGTTAATGCACGGTTCATTTTGTGCACCAGTAAAACACATAACTATGTCTTGAATTTGAAAAAAATCATATTTTTCAATAAAGAAGGGTTCGGTGAACGCGCATATGAAACTGGTGGGGTTCAGTACCTCCAACAAGGTTAAGAACCACTGCTTTAGATTTTCTTCAGCAACGATCCTGTGAGGCTGTGGCATGTCACATTGTGAGAGATGGATGTAATAAAATCTGCTTTCAATCTGTCAGTCTGCACAGTTGTTCTGACTGGCTGGGAGACTTTACAGTGGATATATGGCAGCTCATACAGATACACATGGTATTTTTCAGATTTTTTTAGAGCATGTTGTTTCATTGAATGTATATATTTTGTGATGCATCAACTTCTTATTGTTTCACAATTTTTAAGCTTACAAATTGCAGCAGATATCCCACATGGTGTTTTTTTAAAAAAAAAAACATTACTTCAAATAAATTTGATAACATGAATACCTCTTTCAATGTTTCTTAATTGCGCTAATGGATTTTGTAACTGCTGGTGGTATTTCAATCAATATTTCGTGTCTGTTCCTCCGCCAAGGAATGCGGCGGAGTTATGTGACGATCGGCGTATATTTGTCTGTGAATCTGTCTGTCCGTGTGCAACAGTGCTCAAAAACAGACAAACGGATTTGGATGAAATTTTCAGGGAAGGTCAGAAATGACACAAGGACCACCTCATTAGATTTTGGCAGTGATGCAGCTTATAGTCTGCATCCATGGATTTGCTTAGGATTTCCCATTGCAAGATATAGCGGCCGGCATGGGATCACCATAACCATGACAAGAAGTGAACACTGTCAGTTACCTACATCAATTCACTCGACCCGTTACATATTTCGGTCATGCAATTTGGTATCTGTACATAACGTGCGCATGCACAACACATGCCTGTGCTTATTTAGTTTGTGGGTTGATCTAGATTAAATGGCCAGATTCTATGTTGCCGTGATTTGTGAATACACAAATTGAGGAATGGACAGTCTTGGCGGAGTACTACACTTTCTGAGTGCTTTTCTTCTTATTCCAGCAATGATGCTTTTTGAAGTATTAATGCAATAACCCCAGGTTTACACTGAAGTCTAAGGAGTCGCAATTCATTAACTGAACAGCTCTACACACTACCAGTCAAAAGTTTGGACACACCTTCTCATTCAATGGTTTTTCTTTATTTTTACTACTTTCTACATCGTAGATACATACTGAAGACATCAAAGCTATGAAGCAAGATACATGGAATTATGTAGCAAGCAAACAATTGTGAAATAACTCTACATATGTTTTATATTTTAGATTTCCCTTTTAGTAGCCGCCCTGTGCTTTGATTACTGCTTTGCAAACCCTTGACCTTCTCTCAATGAGCTTCATGAAGTAGCCACCTGAAACGGTTTTCACTTCACAGGTGTGCCTTGTCAAGGTTAATTTGTGGAATTTCTTGCCTTCTTAATGTTGTTGGGACCATTAGTTGTGTTGTGCAGAAGTCAGGTTGTTTCACAGTTGACAACTCCATTGGACAACTGTTAGAATCCATATTATGGTAGGAACCAATCAGCTAAGTTAAGAGAAACGACAGTCCATCATTACTTTAGGAACTAAAGGTCAGTCAGTCCAGAAAATTACAAAAACTTTGAATATATCCCCAAGTGCAGTCACAAAAACCATCAAGCGCTACGACGAAACTGGCTCACATGAGGACCAACCCAGGAAAGGAAGACCAAGAGTCTCCTCTGCTGCTGAGGAGAAGTTCATCCGAGTCACCTGCCTCAGAAATGGAAAATTAACAGCAGCTCAGATTAGAGCCCAGATAAATGCCACACAGAGTTTTAGTAGCAGACACATCTCTACATCATCTGCTCAGTGGAGACTGAACCAATCAGGCCTTTATGGTCAAATAGTTGCTAAGAAACCACTACTAAGGAAAAGCAACAAGCAGAAGAGATTTGTTTGGGCCAAGAAACACCAGGAATGGACATTAGACCAGTGGAAATCTGTGCTTTGGTCTGATGACTCCAAATTTGAGATCTTTGGTGTCTTTGTGCGACGCAGAAAAGGTGAATGGATGGTCTCTACATGCATGGTTCTCACTGTGAAGCATGGAGGAGGAGGTGTGATGGTGTGGGGGTGCTTTGCTGGTGACACTGTTGGGGATTTATTCCAAACTGAAGGAGCACTGAACCAGCATGGCTACCACAGCATCCTGCAGCGACATGACATCCCATCTGGTTTGCATTTAGTTGGACCATCATTAATTTTTCAACAGGACAATGACCCCAAACACACCTCCAGGCTGTGGAAGGACTATCTGACCAAGAAGGAGAGTGATGGAGTGTTGCATCAGATGACCTGGCCTCCACAGTCACCTGACCTGAACCCAATCCAGATGGTTTGGGATGAGATGGACCACAGAGTGAAGGCAAAAAGGCCAACAAGTGCTCAGCATCTCTGGGAACTCCTTCAAGACTGTTGGAAAATCATTTCAGGTTCTACCTAATGAAGCTCATCCAGAGAATGCCAAGAGTGTGTAAAGCAGTAATCAAAGCAAAGTGTGGCTATTTTGAAGAGTGTAAAATAGAAAACATGTTTTGACTTGTTTCACACTTTTTTGTTTACTACCTGGTTCCATATGTGTCCATTGATAGTTTTGCTGCTTTCAGTGAGAATCTACAATGTAAATAGTCATGAAAAAAAAGAAAAAGCATTAAATGAGAAGGTGTGTCCAAACTTTTGACTGGTAGTGTACATAATCTGTGAGAACTACATATAATTTGGGCTCTGTTTCATGTCAGTTCATGAAGGCCTGCTTGGACAAATTTAAAGGAATTGTGTCATGCTTGACGGCACTCATAGTCTCATGTTTTTCCGGATTTCTTGGGTAGTGCAGGTTTGGGGGTTTGTGATCGAATGGACTGTTATAAAACTGTTCCAAAGCATCACTCAAGCAGAGTCCCTGCCAAACACAACTATGTCATTCTGAAATAAGTGGTTGAATCAGATGAAGTGTCCTGTCTGAACAATATCAAATAGTATTTACTGGATATAACTCCAGTTCGATGATCATGTAGGAAAAAGAACTATTTTGCATTATGTTTTTCAATATTGTGAAATTTACGTTGTTGGTGGTGATGTCAGAGAGAACACTGCTGCTGGACGAGGACACTGAGAAGACAGTTGGACATTTAAACATGGAGCTTTGTAAGGATTGACCTCTGAGGCTGCTGCTTATCCACATGTTTGAACCACTTTTAATGCCTTCAACTTCTGACAGCTCATCCTACAAATGAGTACTTTTACAATTTCACCTTAGGAATAAAAATACAGCAGAGGTCCACTGTGTCTCCTCTGTCAACTTACATGTCAAATATATACGTTGCTGCTGCCATATTATATCTTGATTAAATTCCTTTATGGATGTGCACACAGACAGTTGCAGACTCTATAGTTATTATTCACTCCTTTGAACTGATTGGCTCAGATTCCTTCAGTCTGCTGACGTCTGATTCAGTTACTGATTTACAGATTCTGTTGGCTCATTGCCTGCTGTGTTTGAACTCTGATTTCTGACTATATTCCACTGTACAAACCAGGAAACAGGCTGTTAAATTGCCTCACTAACAAGAGACACTGAGAGACGGACGACAAGATTCACGCTCAGAGCTGAACCACCATGTAGAGAATATTGGAAACACTGTAAACACTGGAGATACTGGAATGCTGCTTCAACCTGCTGTTGACTCCACTCTGAACCAGTTGTACACTTTTCAAGGAGCAGAGTGGGACTCTCAGGTTTCCTGTTGCAGTCGTCGGCCTGCTGTGTTTTCAGCTTCACTCAGAGACTAAATGGCTTCCAGATTAGAGGAGGATCTCTGCTGTCCTGTCTGCCATGACATCTTTAAAGATCCTGTCATCCTGTCATGTAGCCACAGCTTCTGTAAAGTCTGTCTGCAGAGCTGGTGGACTGAGAATCCAAACCGTGAGTGTCCAGTTTGTAAAAGACAACACTTAAATGATCTGATACATCCTAACATGGTCCTGAAGAATCTGTGTGAGACTTTCTTACAGCAGAGAGGTCAGAGATGTTCAGAGTTTCTCTGCAGTCTCCATTTTGAGAAACTCAAACTCTTCTGTCTGGACCATCAGCAGCCAGTGTGTGTCGTCTGCAGAGATTCAGAAAAACACTCCAACCACACATTCAGACCCATCCATGAAGCTGCACAACAACACAGGAAGCAACTTCAGGAAACTCTGAAGTCCTTAAAGAACAAGTTAAAGGTTTCTGAACAAGTTAAAGTCAAGTTTGATCAAACAGCAAAACACATTCAGGTCCAGACCCGACACACAGAGAGGCAGATTCAGGATCAGTTCAAGAAGCTTCACCAGTTTCTAATGAAGGAAGAGGAGGCCAGGATGGCTGCACTGAGGGAGGAAGAGGAGCAGAAGACTGGGATGATGAAGGAGAAGATGGAGGCTCTGAGCAGAGAGATAGCAGATCTTTCAGACACAGTCAGAGCCACAGAGGAGCAGCTGAGAGCTGAAGACGTCTCATTCCTGCTCAACTACAAGGCTGCAGTGGAAAGAGTCCAGCGCTGCCCCCTGCTGGAGGATCCACAGCTGCACTCAGGAGCTCTGATAGACCAGGCCAAACATCTGGGCAACCTGAGCTTCAACATCTGGAACAACATGAAGGACATGGTCTCCTACACTCCTCTCATTCTGGACCCAAACACTTCTGATTCAAAACTGATCCTGTCTGAAGATCTGACCAGTGTGAGAGGAGGAGTTAAACAGCAGCTTCCTGAAAATCCAGAGAGGTTTAAAGATCACTTCTCAGTCCTGAGCTCTGAGGGCTTCAACTCAGGGACTCACAGCTGGGATGTCGAGGTTGGAGACAGTTCAGGCTGGTCACTGGGTGTTTCAGCAGAATCTGTCCAGAGGAAAGGAAACATTCGACCTGCATTATGGATAATATTGTTCTATAAGGATGAATACAAAGCATTCTCTCCATCACGTCTCCCCACTGTTCTCCCAGTGCAGAAGAAACTCCAGAGGATCAGAGTGAATCTGGACTGGAACAAAGGAAAACTGTCCTTCTCTGATTCTGATACTAACACACACATACACACCTTCACACACACTTTCACTGAGAGGATGTTTCCATATTTTTACACTTGGGTAAATGAGCCACTAAAGATTCTACCAGTGAAGGTGTGTGTGACTGTAGAACAACACTAACAGATGATGATGATCTCTGTCACTAACATGCAAACTCTCCAAAAGCCACAGACAAGGAGAAGATTCCACAACAGGACTTTGTGAACTCTGAACACAAACACAGAAAACAGCAACAGACTTTGGACTGACATCAAGAAAACAGTCTTTGTATCCGTACATCTTTCTCAGTCAGTGGATTGTTTGACATGACTATGTTGTCATCAGAATAATCACCAGTTCATCATCAGATTCTGAAGACAAAGATCAATATTACTGTAGAAACATTGAATGACTTTGATCATCAGATCAGTTCTGAATATGTTCTATTCATTTACTGACAATAAATTAGCTTTGATGGTTAACTACATATATTACTGAATGACAGTTTAAACTGATTTCTGTTTGATTCCATTTCGTTTATTTTATTTAGTTTACATGTTACATGTGAGCTGAAATTGTGCTTTGAGTCACATTTTATTTGCATTTCTATTTTCTTTGAAATTTAGTCATTATGCATAATATGGTTTGGGTATCTTTTGATGTCTTTGCAAATTCTAGTTTACCTTTTGGGTAAAATTCTAATTTGGAGAAAATCACACAAGTTTTATACATTTCTGTTGGAAGGACAGCGATAATTTAGTCCTTTTGTCCCTTTTCTTTCTATTTTACTTTGAATTTGTTAAATGCTTTGATATTGAGCATTTTGGTTGAAGGTGTCTGTTTAGTTCCTGGGGATTCTTCCATGATGTTTGGTGGCAGGTTCTTGTAGTTTGCAGCTTTTAATCCTGAAGTGACAGAGAACCTGAGTAGAGCTTTATGCTCAGGATCACATGTGAGGCTCTCTGGGAGTAACTGCATAGCAGCGACTTTCTGGACCAACCTGTGTCCAGTAAATCCATTATTGATGTTATTGCTGCTCAGAATGTTGAATCCAGAATAATCTTGACTGTCTCCCTCTTGAAGAAGCTTCTTCCAGGTAAAAGCTTGCAGATGTCTGAAGTTGGAGGAAGCTGAGGTTTGGGAGGAGTTTCCATGTCAGTGATTGGTTGGAGTTGTACCTTGTTTGGTTTTGTTCTTTTGGTCTTTGGCTTAATTTCTTTATAAGATCTGTAAAATAAACTTGTTTTTAGTAACAACTCGTGTCTCTCCTCCTTTGTTCAGCCTGGAGCCTCCTGGTGACGACATTCTGGTTGTTTCTGTGTTTTAATGAGTTTGTCACAAGTTGAACTCTCTGAGTATCATCAGTTCACTTTGAAGATTCCATGTTAACAAATATTTTATCCAACAGACAACATCCCAGAAGATGGTTGGGTCCAGGATCTGGCGCCAGGAAATCCAGCTGTGCTCCTCAGGACGAGAGCTTTTCCTGTCAACTAGATACTGAAAGCCGGGCCCACAATGATGAACGTCCAGGAGGCATCTCACCTGTGTCGGTTTGCTGGAACTGGGCTTGGCAAACCTGTGACTCCACTTCCCAGGTAAGCAAAGCAACATTGACTTTATAAATTGTTTTTTATGACTGAGGGAGCAGAGTACACGAGGAAAGGTGACCAGAAGGTGATTAATGTGTTTTAATCTCTTCTACAGTGTCGTTTTGCATTGCTGAGGAAGATAAAAGCTGGAGAACATTCAACCAAGTTGTCCTCTTTGGGGCTCTAGACACACTGACAGCCGTTACATCGACTCCACACTGAACCAGTTTTACACTTTTCAAGGAGCAGAGTGTGACTCTCAGATTTCCTGTTGCAGTCGTCGGCCTGCTGTGTTTTCAGCTTCAATCAGAGACTAAATGGCTTCCAGATTAGAGGAGGATCTCTGCTGTCCTGTCTGCCATGACATCTTTAAAGATCCTGTCATGCTGTCATGTAGCCACAGCTTCTGTAGAGTCTGTCTGCAGATCTGGTGGACTGAGAATCCAAACCGTGAGTGTCCAGTTTGTAAACGACGACATTTAAAGCGTCAGTTACCTCTTAACTTGGTCCTGAAGAATCTGTGTGAGAGCTTCTTACTGGATAAACGTCAGAGATGTTCAGAGTCTCTCTGCAGTCTGCACTCTGAGGAACTCAAACTCTTCTGTCTGGACCATCAGCAGCCAGTGTGTCTCATCTGCAGAGATTCAGAAAAACACTCCAACCACACATTCAGACCCATCCATGAAGCTGCACAACAACACAGGAAGCAACTTCAGGAAACTCTGGAGACCTTAAAGAACAAGTTAAAGGTTTCTGAACAAGTTAAAGTCAAGTTTGATCAAACAGCAGAACACATTCAGGTCCAGACCCGACACACAGAGAGGCAGATTCAGGATCATTTCAAGAAGCTTCACCAGTTTCTAATGAAGGAAGAGGAGGCCAGGATGGCTGCACTGAGGGAGGAAGAGGAGCAGAAGACTGGGATGATGAAGGAGAAGATGGAGGCTCTGAGCAGAGAGATAGCAGATCTTTCAGACACAGTCAGAGCCACAGAGGAGCAGCTGAGAGCTGAAGACGTCTCATTCCTGCTCAACTACAAGGCTGCAGTGGAAAGAGTCCAGCGCTGCCCCCTGCTGGAGGATCCACAGCTGCACTCAGGAGCTCTGATAGACCAGGCCAAACATCTGGGCAACCTGAGCTTCAACATCTGGAACAACATGAAGGACATGGTCTCCTACACTCCTCTCATTCTGGACCCAAACACTGCTGGTCCAGAACTCATCCTGTCTGAAGAGCTGACCAGTGTGAGAGGAGGAGTTAAACAGCAGCTTCCTGATAATCCAGAGAGGTTTGGTAATTTCAACTTCTCAGTCCTGAGCTCTGAGGGCTTCAACTCAGGGACTCACAGGTGGGATGTCGAGGTTGGAGACAGTCCAGACTGGGAACTGGGTGTTTTAACAGAATCTTTCCAGAGAAAAGGAAATATAGTACACGGATTATGGACAATGCGGTTCTATTACGGTATATACTCAACAGTCTTTCCATCACATCCAGAAACTGATCTCCCAGTGAAGAGGAAGTTTCAGAGGATCAGAGTGAATCTGGACTGGAACAAAGGAAAACTGTCCTTCTCTGATCCTGATACTAACACACACATACACACCTTCACACACACTTTCACTGAGAGGATGTTTCCATTTTTTGACACTCTGTCAAATCATCCACTAAAGATTCTACCAGTGAAGGTGTGTGTGACTGTAGAACAACACTAACAGATGATGATGATCTCTGTCACTAACATGCAAACTCTCCAAAAGCCACAGACAATGAATTTTTAATCACCAGATCAGTTCTGAATATGTTTTGCACCTCTTGTTGCAGCGTCTAGAGGAGCCTCAGGAATAATCGGGGAAATCATTTAGGTTTAAAGTTATTAATAAAAGCTCAGTAGCTGAAATCTGTACAAGTTAGAGACTGAAATGTGACGAAGAAACCAGTACAGACACTAAACTTATATCCATGTAGATTTATTGATACAAGAAGACATTCAACTACTAACTATGACACACAAAGACGCACATTAAGACAAGAAAAAAAACAGAGAAAGCTGAGAGTGAGGAAACAGGGAAAGAAGACAACAGAATTAATACGATGTAATATTGTGTCCAATATCATGGTGGAATACGGTGTTCTGAGATGAAGGGATGAAGAGACAACACCTGATAACAGCCGTTAATCTGGTAGTAGAGTAGTTAGGAGCTCTACAGATATTTACTTTCAGTGAATGAAAGTGAATTCAGAGATTGAAAGTTACTTGCCTCCATGTTTAACGTAGTTACAAATGCATTTTATCAATTACTATTTCCAATTCATGTTTGTTGATGTTACTATAACTGTTCCCAAAGTTTTTCTTCTGGTACAGATAAGCCATGCTCCAACTGATGTTTGACCAGTATTTATTCTTTTCTTTGCCACAGCAAATCTTCTCTTCACCAGCAAACACCATGAAAAACTAATAGAAAGTAATGATACAAACATAAGTATTTTGTCTTCACAAAATTAAAGACACGCCTAAACAAAATGTCAATATAAAATAAAAGTACAGTCACATACCATGTGCGCCTTCTGACCAGAAATTCAGCAGTTGTTAAGATCTTTCAATGTTTCTTATTATTTCCACTTAAAAAGCATTCTTTTTATCGTATTTTGCCATCATCAGTAGCTCCTGGCAGCTCAGTTTTTTCTAGGTGATCATGTGAACACCGCATGGTGTTCAGTGAGCGCAATACACACTTTGACCACTAGGCGCCAATAATACTCCAGAGAATTCACATACATTCAAAACAAAAGTTTTCTCTGTAATAAAATAAAAACCTTGACAAAGAAACAAAATCCTGTGCGACAGTTACAGTTACGTTGAGTATTTGAAAAATTTTATCTCAGTGAGTTATTTTTATTTTCCGTTGTTTTATTGACATTTGCCTGTGAGAATTGCCTTTCTGCACTCTGCCTTGTCTGTGTCTCCTGGGCTTCCGTAGCTCCTCGCCGGCTTCCGTAGCTTCTCCCGTGAACCCCACAGTGTTGTTCTGCTGCTGAGGGTAAGTTGTGGAGTAACGTGCTGCTGTGATGTCGTGTTTTCTTTGTAGATTTAGCCATTTATGTTGAAGTCTCTGCCGCATGTTGTTAACTGATGTATATTATTATGTTGTTAATCTGTTCTGTGTTGTTTTGACCGTTATTATAAGTTTTATAGACGTTTTTGTTTTCACTTTTTTGGCGCGGTTTGTCTGTAGAGGAGTGTCTGTTCTCACGCAGCGCAGCTCGTCTAAACACTGATCTTGTTTGCATGTTTAGGAGCAGAGTGCATGAGGAAAGGTGACCAGATTCCCATTAATGTGGAGGAATCTCTTCTACAGGTATGTGTTTTATTTTAATTTATGAGTTTTGTTTCCATTCAGTCACTCCACCCTGACGCACTGTGTTAATGTGGCCGCCATTTGGCATTGTTCTTCTCCTTGGATTTGGTTTGCTTTCATTGTTGTGAGATTTGTGGTTGAAAATTGACTTTATAAATTGTTTTTTATTACTGAGGGAGCAGAGTACACGAGGAAAGGTGACCAGAAGGTGATTAATGTGTTTTAATCTCTTCTACAGTGTCGTTTTGCATTGCTGAGGAAGATAAAAGCTGGAGAACATTCAACCAAGTTGTCCTCTTTGGGGCTCTAGACACACTGACAGCCGTTACATCGACTCCACACTGAACCAGTTTTACACTTTTCAAGGAGCAGAGTGTGACTCTCAGATTTCCTGTTGCAGCCGTCGGCCTGCTGTGTTTTCAGCTTCACTCAGAGACTAAATGGCTTCCAGATTAGAGGAGGATCTCTGCTGTCCTGTCTGCCATGACATCTTTAAAGATCCTGTCATGCTGTCATGTAGCCACAGCTTCTGTAGAGTCTGTCTGCAGATCTGGTCGACAAAGAATCCAAACCGTGAGTGTCCAGTTTGTAAACGACGACATTCAAAGCGTCGATTACCTCCTAACTTGGTCCTGAAGAATCTGTGTGAGAGCTTCTTACAGGATAAACGTCAGAGATGTTCAGAGTCTCTCTGCAGTCTGCACTCTGAGGAACTCAAACTCTTCTGTCTGGACCATCAGCAGCCAGTGTGTCTCATCTGCAGAGATTCAGAAAAACACTCCAACCACACATTCAGACCCATCCATGAAGCTGCACAACAACACAGGAAGCAACTTCAGCAAACTCTGGAGCCCTTAAAGAACAAGTTAAAGGTTTCTGAACAAGTTAAAGTCAAGTTTGATCAAACAGCAAAACACATTCAGGTCCAGACCCGACACACAGAGAGGCAGATTCAGGATCAGTTCAAGAAGCTTCACCAGTTTCTAATGAAGGAAGAGGAGGCCAGGATGGCTGCACTGAGGGAGGAAGAGGAGCAGAAGACTGGGATGATGAAGGAGAAGATGGAGGCTCTGAGCAGAGAGATAGCAGATCTTTCAGACACAGTCAGAGCCACAGAGGAGCAGCTGAGAGCTGAAGACGTCTCATTCCTGCTCAACTACAAGGCTGCAGTGGAAAGAATCCAGCGCTGCCCCCTGCTGGAGGATCCACAGCTGCACTCAGGAGCTCTGATAGACCAGGCCAAACATCTGGGCAACCTGAGCTTCAACATCTGGAACAACATGAAGGACATGGTCTCCTACACTCCTCTCATTCTGGACCCAAACACTGCAAATCCAACCCTCGTCCTGTCTGAAGATCTGACCAGTGTGAATTATGGAAATAAACAGCAGCTTCCTGAAAATCCAGTGAGGTTTAAAGATCTCTTCTCAGTCCTGAGCTCTGAGGGCTTCAACTCAGGGTCTCACAGCTGGGACATCGAGGTTGGAGACAGTTCAGATTGGGAACTTGGTGTTTTTGCAGAATCTGTCCAGAGAAAAGGAAACATACGACCTGCATTATGGAGAATATGGTTCTCTCACAATGAATACGCAGCGTTCTCCCCATCACATCCTGACACTGTTCTCCCAGTGAAGACGAAGTTTCAGAGGATCAGAGTGAATCTGGACTGGAACAAAGGAAAACTGTCCTTCTCTGATTCTGATACTAACAGACACATACACACCTTCACATACACTTTCACTGAGAGGATGTTTCCATATTTTAATACTTGGTCAAATCGTCCACTAAAGATTCTACCAGTGAAGGTGTGTGTGACTGTAGTACAACACTAACAGATGATGATGATCTCTGTCACTAACATGCAAACTCTCCAAAAGCCACAGACAAGGAGAAGATTCCACAACAGGACTTTGTGTACTCTGAACACAAACACAGAAAACAGCAACAGACTTTGGACTGACATCAAGAAAACAGTCTTTGTATCCGTACATCTTTCTCAGTCAGTGTATTGTTTGACATGACTATGTTGTGATCAGAATAATCATCAGTTCATCATCAGATTCTGAAGACAAAGATCAATATTACTGTAGAAACATTGAATGACTTTGATCATCAGATCAGTTCTGAATATGTTCTATTCATTTACTGACAGTAAATTAGCTTTGATAGTTAACTACATATATTACTGAATGACAGTTTAAAGTGTGATTTCTGTTTGACTTCATTTCTAGATTTTTTTTTTTAAATTTACATGTCAGCTAATATTCAACTCTGAATCACATTTTATTTTTCTTTATTCTCTGAAATTTAGTCATGATGAATAATGTGGTTTGTGTTAATTCTGGTGTGTTTGCAAATTTGTAGTTTACTTAAAATATTTTTTCTTGTTGAAAGACTTTTGTCCCTTTTATTTCTGTTTTACTCTGAATTTGTTAAACGCTTTGATATTGAGCATTTTGGTTGAAGGTTTCTGTTTAGTTACTGGGGTTTCTTCCATTATGTTTGGTGGCAGTGTCACAGTCATAGCCAGAGGCTGTGATTAGGTGGCAATGCTCCCTCCTCCTCTGGCCCTGGTTCTCTCTCTCTCCTAGGTGTGTGGCAGAGGCTGGCAGCAGGTGTGGGTGATTCCAGTCTACTGATCGTGTGCAGGTGGGAGTCGTCTACTCAAGCTGGCTGGCTTCCCTTTAAAAAGTGACTCGACTTGCCATTTGGTGTTGGACCGTCTCCTAACTAACAGTTAGTGTTGTGACCAGACCTGTCTGAGCCATCTTGTGTCCTAGACCTTGCTCTAATCCTGTTTTCTCTGTTCAGTGCTGACTCCTTCCTGCTTCTGTTGCCATCTTCTCTGGAGGTTGGATTATCCACCTGGCTGAGGCTTCCTGGTTTCTAGTGGACTTTGGGATTCTCCGGGGATTCTCTGAGGCAGAGGAGGGCTCAGGCTGCTGCCACGCCACATGTGAGCCTGCCACACCACCAGGATGCCATTCTGCTGGGGCTGGTAACCACCGTCACCGTCTACCTACCTGGATGCCAAGGATTCCACCGGTTGGTTTTTGAAACACCTAGGCCTGGTCGTTGATGGTTTCCAGAACCATAAAATCTAGAGAGACTGTCAGCTGAGTTCTCACTCTTGCTACACCTGATAATAGAGTCTCTCTATTGATTGTTGGTTGTAGTTATCTGCTGAAGTTATGTGGGATTCTGGGGTTAGTGTTTGGGAATTTCTAGTAGTCTAGGATGTCTGTTATTTTGGGTTAGAGTTTAGTTTTTATCCTGCCTTGGTGGTACCAGTCGTGGGTTAATAGTTTATTTGGTTGTATCTGCATTTAGTCCGCCTTTCCCCTAGGGGAAGTCTAGTTCAGTTACACCCTCAGTATATTCATGTAGTTTCCATTTCCGGTTTATGAATTCTGTTTCTTGTTGTAGTTTATTTTGTTCTGAGTCCTTGTATAATCTTGTTAAAATCAGTCACTCGTCTGCTGTCTCATTTCCTGCTTCTGAGCCTCTGTACCCACTGTAACGTATTCAGTCAAGGTGTAGCATAGAATCATGATTTCTAACATGTTTCATGGTGTAAGGAAAAAGTATATGCGTGCTTTTGGGTTATTAAATTTTTTTTTTTTTTTTTTTTTAAGCTTAGATTTTCTGGAACTTGTAATGGAAGATGATTTGTTTTTCTTTCTGAAACTTTTAAACTGTTTAATACTTGTTTCACAAATGCAGATTTGCTAATCCAAATGTACAATTTCATCATAGTGAGTGTTTAGAATGACAGTTCTATGCTTTAATTTGCCTTTATGAATTTCATTTTGAGTAAACAATCACCCCAAGTGTTTTGATTGGTTCAGTATAAGTTTTGTTGTCACTGTATAATGTCTTCAAACATGTGTAAATCTCTTCCAAAACAAAAGGACTGTGCTTTTGTGAGAGGAGTGAAGGAATTCCTATCAGCAGGTTGCAGTTCTTATTTGAACTGAAAGCATCTAGAACTTGTCACATGTGTGTAGCAGTCACTGATGATTCATGGATAAGAAGGAAAGAATTCACAGAAAGATGAAGGCTGAGCTGGCTGATGCCACAACGTAGACTGTTTATTAAAAAAAAAAAAAAAAAAAAAAGATTTTGTAAAAATAGTGAAAATCTGACTGCAAAATAGGAAAAAAAATGCACAAAAAGGGCTGGCATACTGTAATGTTCAAAAACTGTAACGACAGTGAAAGTAACAGCAAATATCTATTAAATAAAGGTCTTTTAAATACAATACAACAGTGTCATTTTATGGTCTAAATATTTGACATTATGTCACAATATTATTCAGGTGGATGTCAGAAAATTAGTCTTCCATTGCCCTCTCCTGCTGTGTGGTTCAAATGTGGCTTTCAAGTAGTTTTGTTTTACTCTCTGTTGACTTGGCTGTTCTCCTTATCCAAAATGACCACGGACAGCTGATTGGTGGAGATTTACATTGAAACTTCAGCTCTACCTCTGAGCCTAAGTCCACCTGAAAGGTCCTGATAAAGAAGGGGACAGGAAACCCTGACTGTTTTATTATTGTTGTTGCCCAACCCAGTATGTTATACTCTGCATGACATTTGAGTAAGTAATGAACCACCTTTAGAGCTGCTTTGACTCAGAATATTCTTTTGCTTTGAACACATAAGGAGAAACTTATCCAAATATGGAGAGGAATGTGTTTCTGCTCATTCTGATGGGGAAGTAGATCATGTCAACACAATGAGAACAAATTACTTGAAGGAAACAAAGCCTCGGATGGAGCCCAGAATAATTGCATAGAAAACTGTATAGGCCAAGCCACAGTGTTTGACAAATCAGATTTAGAGAGACTCTTTTAATATGCAGGGAGTCCAATGTGTACAAATGAACAAACCGGAAACATGAACTAATTCTGCCTGTACAGCAGGGGTGTCAAACATAAGGCTTGCAGGCCAAAACCGGCCCACCAGAGGGTCTACTCCAGCGAGTGGGATGACTTTGCAAAGTGTAAAAATTACAGAGGTGAAAATGAATACTTACTGTGAAGATATGTAAAGACATTGAATATTGTACAACATAATGTGAGTCAGCAGCTTCAGTATGACAGAGTCTGGTTTGGTGGAACCCTTGCCACAACTTTTAGGCATTTTTTATGTATAAATTTTAATAGTTCCCACTTTAGTTTGTGTGATATGTCAGTTCAGGTGGTCAGGATTACTTCCCAGAAGTGGAAATGAATGTAAATGTAAAATACTATATTGCTGAATTCCAGATACCTGTGACTAAATGTTTTGTGCCTTTGTAGAGTCACTGTGATCTGTAAGTTGTAATGTGGAAATGATCAATGGAGGCATAATACTGTTAAAATTTCACTTATTTTTCTTTAGAAATTTCAGGTTGTTCATGATGTTTTGTAAAAAGATATTTCATCAAATGTGAACATTTTCAGAATGTACTTTTTGCACTGAAACAAAGCAAAAAAAAAAGTAGTTGGTATTATTTATTGGAATTATGTTTTGATTTTAATGGTCTGGCTCACTTAAATCAAATTGGGCTGTATGTGGGCCCTGAATTAAAATGAATTTGACACTCCTGCTGTACAGGATCAAGTTTTAGTAAATGCATACCATAGTAAAAGATAAATGCAAAATGGGATTATCTTCTACTGAGGTATGCAATTATTAAAATTTGGTTGTTATGTCCTCCAGAATTTGTTTGGACGTTGCTGCATTAATTTTACTGTCTTCTAGGGCATGCAGCTGAGAAAAATCCCCACATCATGATGTTGCCACCTCCATGCTCATGGTGGTGATGACATGTTTGTGATGGTGTGCAGTCTTTGGTGTCCCTACCAAATTCGGACGTAAAAATGAACCAAGTTACAAGACATGTTAGGACTAACAGATGGGGAAATGGAGCTCTCTACTGAATGAATTTGTTGTTCTGGAAAGAGTTGTAAGAGATGCCTGAATGTACCACACTTATTTATCTGGTTTGCTGAAATATTGGGACACTATGAATGTACACAAGCTAAACCTTTTAGTCTGCAGTCTGCGCTACACCTGCGCTCTGGATGTCTGGTTCTGAGTCTCTGACCAGGTGGTCGGCTACAAAAACTGGGTCTCAGGTGGGAAGACTGATGATTGTCTGGAGCCATGCACAGCCAACAAGTGGTTCAGTCAGCTTTGAAATACAGAGTTCAGTCTGTATGTAAGCCGTAAAACACACCCTGCTCTCTGGTAACAGGCTTTTTATTCAGGTAGTTGACACAATACAGCTTTCTGGGAAATCTAGAAAGTCCAAAATGAAAAGGAAAAAATTTTAATGACTAAAAGCTAACTGTCTGCAGAGTCCAAACTGAGGGAAAGAAGCTACATTTAGGTCAGTTTTTTTTTTTTTTTTTTAAAGTTCCAGGTTGCTGTGTTTTTGGTTGTGTGTTTGTTTTGTTTTACAGTAGAGTCACTGGATAATTCCATCTTTAATATGCATGTTATTATCTTATTATTATCTGTCTAATCCAGAAACACCCCAAGAACTCTATATGCCAAATTACAGGGATTATTTGTATATTTGACATATAATGTGAATTTTATGTGAATTTAAGTTTTGTTATTGTCGTCATTTCATAGATCGTATTTTGTATCTTGTGTAATTCATACTAATCTGTACTTGTTTGCTTATGAATGGTTTAGTTGTTGATGCTGAACCCAAATCATTATGTTAAACTGCTCTCTAGTGGGCAAATGTTGCAACTGTAGTATTTACAGTGTGCTTTGTTGTTGTTGTTGCTTTTCTGAATGTTTGTTTGGCTTGATGTAACTAATTTAATGTACCATGTCTTTACTAAGTCTCATGAAATTCAGCTTTGCAGTTTTTGTGTAATCCTGATAACAGACAGGTGGACAAACACAACAAGAAACCACCAGAGGATTATCATTTGCTTTGTTGTTATTTAGTGTTGAATTGACTACATGTCATTATGTGTCATTAAGCTAGAAACACCAACAACAAAAACAATGATAATACTTCCAGAAATTAGAGGCTCCCACCATGTAGCATGTTGTTGCAGCAGTTTTACAACGTTTCAAAAGTGGATCAGTTTTTTTGTTGTTGCTGCCCACCGTTTTACCCACACTGCTGCTTCTACTACTCCACCAAGGACTAAACAGATCAACTGAGGACGCCATCAGCATCACCCTGCCCTGGAGCACCTGGAGAAACCCAACACCTACATCAAGCTGCTCTTCCTGGACTTCACTTCGGCCTTCAGTACAGTCATTCCCATCTCATTCTGGTCTCCAAACTCCACCACATGCAACTGAACGCTGGATTTCCTGACCAATCGCCCCCAGTCTCTCAGGTTGGAGAATTACAGATCCTCCACCATCGCCTAATGATGTGTGCTGAGCCCCTTCCTGTTTGCCTCTTCACCCACGACGGTCAACCTGTCCACGAGACCAGTACCATCATCAAGTTCACAGACGACATGACGGTGGTGGGGCTGATCTCCAAAAACGACCAGTCAGCATACAGGAGGGAGATAGAGAACCTGACTCATCCTGAACAGCAAAAAGACCAAGGAGATTGAGGTGGACTACAGGAGGTCCAAGAAGCTCCTGTGACCACCAATGGAGAGATTGTGGAGAGAGTCTCCAGCTTCAAGTTCCTGAGGGTTCACATCCCTGAGAACCTTTCACTTCCCACATCACCAGCAGGACACAGCAATGCCTCTACTTCCTGAGAAAACTGAGGAAGGCTGGTCTACCTCGCAACCTCCTCCTGAACTTTTACCGGTGCACGGCAGAGAGCGTCCTGACGTACTGCATCACAACATGGTACGCATGATGCCACAAGAGGCAGCAGAAGGCACTGCAGTGGGTCATCAAGGCAGCACAGAGGATCATCGGGTCTGACCTACCTGCCCTCAGATGTCAAAGCCTGGCCAGGACCATCACCCAAGACCCGAAAAAACAAAACAAGCTCATTCCAAAGTCCATTCAGGCTTCATACAAAGGAAATGTGTGGAAAATTGAGATTTTTTTCAACATTATTATATATAAATATCTGTTTCTCAGTTCCATTAGTTCACCTCTCTCTTTAAAATCCTTCAGTCGGTGATGCAGAACTAATGTCAGTACTACAGTCCTACCTTTTAATTCCAGACCAACACAGCAGAACAATTTCTTTACACACATGAACTTAATTCAGATGTTTATTATCATCTCAGGTCAAATGGAATTTAAAAAATGCTTGTCTTCTGCCTTCCTGTTCCTCAGTGACCCAGATGTGTTGCACAGAGTAGAAGAATCTGAATTTGATGATTTGTGAAACCTGAATGTAAAGAGTTGAATGTTCAGGGAGGATCAAATATGGTTTCAAATCAACAAATTCAGTTCCGAAATATAACATTTGGTTTTCACGTCACAGCATATGAATCATGTGCATCAGGAGTTAATATCTGTTTGTCTTCTAATTAAAGTCTGCAGGTGCGAGTCAGTGATTGCTGGATCAGCTGCTGGCTTGCAGATGATTGGCTCCTATAAAGTCACAACATAAAGAGTCGCAGGACTACAGGAGTCACTAAGAAATTGACAAAATTCAGCCTTTTGGAGCTTTAAACTCCCATTAGTTAAAATAAATTTTAAAAAAACACAAAATAAAATAAATATATGTGTTTATTCTTGACACATTTTGAGTATTTATTCAGATATTATCAAACAACTGCTTGTGGAACATCAAGCCAAATAAAATAATTGGCTGTAAACACATTTTGAAAGCAGCATTCAAATGAACCAAGTTTGTTATTTTTTTAAATGTCTGATGACATAAGAGAACATTCTAGACTCTTTGAATCAGTGAAAATCTCTTCAACACTTCAGTGCTACGAGGAGTTCTTGAGAAGAAGATCACAGTGTGATATTTAGAGAAAGACACCCTAACAACTATACCAAGAGGTTCAGCTGCATGGGAAAACGCAGAAAGGTTCATATCTGATTCTCTGTTGTCTAAAGTGTTCATTTGAGTCAGTGTATTGAGATTATTTGTACAGAATTTTGACAATCTTCATGTTTTTTGTTGCTATTTTTCTGTAAGTCACTTAGTTATGTGTCTGTCACATTTCCTCACGTGATTTTCTATCTGTTAAACAGGAAAAAGTTAGTAATCAGGATTTCCCTGATAGTCCAACAACCACAGTCTCAGGCTCATGTGAGAAAAAAGAGAAAAAGACTTGGTGGTGCTGCAGATGGCTCCGTCGAGTCATGGTACACTTATTTTTTTCAACAATTTATTGTTATTTTCCAGATTTCTCTGTTTTTTTAGTACAGGTAATTGGTAAAATCATAGAAAAAATATTATAATAAGATAATGATACATGTTAGTTTTTGAATGTTAAAAATTCTATAATTTTTTTAAACTTGTTTTAAACAGATTGGCATCTTTGCTGACAGATTTTTCCATTTGCATTTTTTGAAATCTAGTTTGGTTTAACAAAGCTAAATATATCAAATAATAAGCAGTGAACAAACAATGCAGCATGTTGTCTGTCTCATATGGTATGGAGGACTAAAAGTGCCAAAATTAAATAAATAAATGAATAAATACATAATTAAATAATTAATTAAATATGTCATTAATTAATTAAAATTGGAATTAAATACATAAATGTGTTATTAAATGTGTCATTAATTCATTAAAATACCGATTCATTTTAGGTAAAAGTATATATTATTATTTCACTATTTAATTAATTATTTCATGGTCCTTGTGTTGCAGTGGATCATGAATTTATTTTATCTGTCAACCTCGCCCGTCAAAGTCGGTGGGCGGGACTAACGCGAATCTAATCTCATCCACTGCTTTGGTCTGCCTTGAAACCGGAAGTAGAGGAAGTCTTTCCAAACATGGCGGCTGTGTTGATGGAGGATCGCCGTGAACTTTCTAGAGAGTTGGTGAGAGATATTTTAGACCTTGCAGAGTATGTGGAAGCAGGACCTGCTGACCCCGAGCATGTAGCGTGTAAAGCAGAGGAATTTATTGAAGTTGTTGGAGTTATTTCCGCACTTTCCGACCAAGATGTTGACCGTAGAGTGACTGCAAATTTAGAAGAAGTACTCCGCCGCTTTTCTGGTACCAGGGTGCAACAGGAGCACACACAGGGACCAGGGCGTTTGGCGTTTGGCATACCGAGGGAAGTTCTGGAACATCACGTTCTTTGTGGATTACCAGCCTGTCAAATTGCAGCGATGCTCGGAGTGTCGAGGGCTTTTCCTTTAGGGCCTACTCGGCGCGGCACGGCTCGGCTCGTCTTTGTTTGCGAGCGTTTCCATACGGACTAGTGCCTGGTACTAGGCGCTATTTTCAGCACTTTCTGGCTGAGGTTCCCAGCGAGCTGAGATGAGCCGATAATGTGACGTCTACATAGTGCAGGCCATTGATTGGACAGGAGTGCAGGCCACTGATTGGACAGGGAGTGACGACACACAGAGCAACTCCAGCACGAAAACAAAACCCTGCATTAAAAAACAACTGTAAACAGCGACGGTGCATTGCTCTTCACGGAACTCTCTGTTCTTCATAATTTTAATATGACAGCCAGACCTGTACCGCGGGTGAATGAAGAGGTCGAGACTTTGTCTTTGGTGGTGGACCAAAGAATACAGAGGGAGCTGGATGGAGAAAGTTTATCAGGAGGTCTCTGAGCGGATGGCCGCTCACATATACAGTAGACTGTATATAAAGAGGACAGAAGCAGTGTAGGGAGAAGCTGAAAAAGCTCAAAAGTGACTATTGGTCCACCAAGGACCACAGCGGCTGGCGTGGGTCAACCAGGAGGTGTTGGAAGAGGTTTAATGGAAGCTATTTACTGGCACTGCCAGCAACAGGAGGGAGACTCAGCTGCTGCATTGTTGGAGACGTTCGAGGACGGTGAGTGTTTTGTGACTTCAAGAAACTTATACATCATTTATCCCATTGGTGGCAAGCTTCTTTTAAGCAAACAAGTATATTTAGAAAGTAACGTCGTTGTCTCCTGTAGCAGACAATAAGCTAGCAAGTTAGCCGTCAGCGCTAACTAGTTAGCCATCGGCGCTAGCTAGTTAGCCATCAGCGCTAACTCCGTGCTCTGCTTGTATTTCGTGCTGCTGTTTCTAACGTTTAGCTCTCAGAAGCTAATACTTCAGTCAGCATGTCGTATTTTTCGTGTACTTAGGGTGAGTGTTTATTTCTGTTCAAGAATCCCTTTCCACGTGCTAACCCTACTCCACCTCCGTCATGGAGCCCACAGCTCCCCTGCCTCCTCTCCAGCACCAGCAGCGGCTCCTCTCCAGCACCAGCTTCGACACCAGTACCAGCTGGGACACCGACACTGTCAACATCAACCTCCAGCACGTAACAGCAACGTCTTATCACTGGTAAGACACGGTAAACAGAGACCGTGGTTGATTTTCGCATTGTTATTATTACTACAGGTGTAAATGCCTGCAAGCATGATCAGAACAGCGAGACCAACGACCAAGAATTCAGACAGGTGTAAATGCAAACTGTGCAGCATGCCAGCTCAGGAACGCCTGATGAAAGCTACATGTAGCTACAGTGACACATAAACAGAACACATGCAGCTGCATTTTTTTCCCATTGACTTAACAAGCAACTCACTCTAATTAATTTACTTTCTGGTGCAGTGTAGTATTGCAACCATTCTTCTTATAGTCACTAGGTAGCTGTGAAACTGAATGACTGGATGAAAGTATACATAGAAATAAGAAAACACTGCTGTTCTTAGCAACTCCAAAATGTGCACAGGATGAAATGAAGTTCACACCACGTTGTTTTTAGTTGTGGTGGAGGAGGTACTGCTTGTGCTTTGGTTAAAGTAAAGAGTACCAAAAATTTATTAAAATAAATCTATCAAAGACATGATCCTGATTGAAAATGGATGGACGAGTGGCTAAACACATCACATCATAGCTGTGGAGTCCTTCTAGCTCCTGGGGACTACAATCTCTCAGGACCTGCAGTGGGAGACGAACATCCACTCCATCCTGAAAAAGGCTCAGCAGAGGATGTATTTCCTACGACAGCTGAGGAGACATGGCCTGCTGCAGGAGCTGTTGATCCAGTTCTACACTGCAGTCATCCAATCTGTCCTGTGCACCTCTGGATCAGCCACACAGCAGGACAGAAACAGACTACAGCCTATAGTATGGACTGCAGAAAACATCATCAGAGACCCCACTCACCCTGGACATTAAACTGTTTCCCCTCCTGCCCTCTGGCAGGCACTACAGATCCCTGTACACAGAAACCTCCAGACACAAAAACAGTTTCTTCCCCACTGTCATCACTGTAATAAACAGCTGAGCCATTCCTACACACCTGTACAATAGTCAGTATTCCAGTGGA
Source organism: Amphiprion ocellaris (assembly GCF_022539595.1). Taxonomy (NCBI): domain Eukaryota; kingdom Metazoa; phylum Chordata; class Actinopteri; family Pomacentridae; genus Amphiprion; species Amphiprion ocellaris. The sequence goes on from NC_072775.1 coordinate 33,379,644, forward strand.
CATGTACAGTATTTTTTTTCACCACAAACAGCATTCTCTGCTTTTTGAACTACTGTGTTTATAGCAATTACCATTTTGCTAATGTGTTCATATATTCCAGTCGAGCTGTACATTTCTGTTTATATTATGTTCTATTTAATTTTACTATTTCTTTTCCCTCCCTGTTCCTCTTTCTATAGTTTCTTTATTTTTTATTATTCTCTTCCATATTCCTAGGATAACACCAACATCTGAAACCAAGAGAGAATGAAGCGGCCTTGCAGTGGGAGGAGATGGCCCAGAATACTGCCTTCAACCAGTCATTCCTGGGTGAGCTGGGGCAGGCAGTGCTGGGTGTGCTGGGGCAGGCAGTGCCGGGTGTGCTGGGGCAGGCAGGGCCGGGTGTGCTGGGGCAGGCAGTGCTGGGTGTGCTGGGGCAGGCAGTGCTGGGGCAGCTGGTGCAGGCAGTGCTGGGGCAGCTGGTGCAGGCAGTGCTGGGTGTACTGGGGCAGGCCATGCTGGGGCAGCTGGTGCAGGCAGTGCTGGGTGTGCTGGGGCAGCTGGGGCAAGCAGTGCTGGGGCAGGCAGTGCTGGGTGTGCTGGGGCAGGCAATGGGCAGCCGGTGAGTGTGAGCGAGTCCACCTCCCATAGACTTGAGATTTACAAGTGCTGGTCATATAACTAGAATATCATGAAAAAGCTTGTCTTTTGGACAACTGTCAGGTCAGCAGCATGATTGTGTAGCCTACAGAACTAGGCTGAGAGACCATTTAAAGGCCTTTGCAGATGTTTTGAGTTAATTAGCTGATTAGAGGTGTCTTCAATGTTGAATCTTTCCACAATATTCCAATTTTCTGAGATACCAAATTTGGGATTTTTGTTAGTATTCAGGTATAATCATCAAAGTTACGAGAAATAAACATTTGAAATATATCAGTCTCTGTGTAATGAATGAATATAATATACAAGTTTCACTTTTTGAATGGAGTTACTGAAATAAATAAACTTCTTCATGATATTCTAATTATATGACCAGCACCTGTATTGTATGTAGTTTTACTTTTAGCCCTCCACTGTAGGAGAGGCCCACCACAGTTTGTACTTTGCACATTGTAAATAGTTCTGATTTTGCTGCTGACTAATAAACTATTTTGTGACTTATGTGACTGCATCATAACTTTTCATTTTGTCTGTTAAGACACTGGTAGGAAAAGATTCAATAGTCTGAACCAAACAATTCTGTATTCCCTAATAATGTATTTATGTTTAATGGGATTTAACATGTTTTAACACAAACTACTTTATGGTTCATAATTCCGTTGACTGAATTACACCAAAGCAATACTGATTTATCAAACTGGAATATTCTTAAAACAGCTGTTCTAATGTTTTGGCGTTTAATTTCTCGTTTAATCTTTCTAACCTTCACAAACAAACAATAGCATAGACACATCTGCAAAAGGTACAAAAGTTTATTGTCAGAATTGCATTCAAGAAAACAATAGTGGTCTGGGGACCAAAAAACAGAAGTATGACAAGAAGAATAACCTAACTTTTGCATGACACGTAGTGCATCCTGTACATCTCTGCCCTCCTCCTCTACACCTTGTGCCACTGCAGGCTCATGTGCTGCTGCTTCAGGTAAATCCCATGAAGTCTCATCAGAGAGCATCTGAAACACATACACAGCATACATATTTTAATACCTAATAGCGACAAACTGCAGCCATTACAGGGTCGTTCACAGGACTAATATACGATAGCTACCGAACTAGCATTAGCTTACCCTCATATCATAGTTCATATCCTCTTGTCTCCAGCTTGATACAGCTGCATCGCCTCCCAAACTCACCTGTGTGTCTCCTGAGTGTTTCGACTCGCCGCTCTCAGCTTTCTCCGACTCTTTTATTACTTTGAATCTGACAGAAAGCCGCAGAACCAGCAGCAGGTGAACCATCGCCTCCATGTCCATTATTATGTTGCGTTTGTGTTGCACACAAATGACGTTAAGGGACTTTCGGGCCGCCGTGCTATGACGACTCCACCCACGATGAGGTTATATGGAAAAACAACTAAACCGAGTCGAGCCGAGTCCAGTACAGTAGTGGCGAGCCGTACCGCCCCGAGTAGGTGCTAAAGGAAATGCAAAAGGAAATTTTGTCTTGCACCGCGCTGTATCAACATTTGGGCTAGAGGACCAAGTCTTTAGCGGTTGCCAATAAAGTTTTGTTTAATAGAGTATCCAAACCAACGTAGAGGTGAATAGCGCCACCCAGTGTAACGGAATGTGTTCACAAGCTCTGCATCAATCCATTATCTGGAATCGATTTGCCTTGACTCGATGTGCAGGGTAACCAATCAGGTGTTAGGATCCGCCCACCGACTTTGACGGGTGAGGTTGACGGAAAAAATAAATTCATGATCCACTGCAACACAAGGAACATGAAATAATTAATTAAATAGTGAAATGATAATATATTTTTTTTACTTAAAATGAATTGGTATTTTTAATGAATTCATGACATATTTAATAACACATTTATGTATTTAATTCCAATTTTAATTAATTAATGACATATTTGATTTCAATTTTAATTAATTAATGACATATTTATTAATTATTTAATGATGTATTGATTTATTTAATTTTGGCACTTTTAGTCCTCCATAGTTTGGAACATACTGACGGATTATTTGGAAAGTTGTGGTTGGACTGTTGGATGATTGTGGATGTCAACTGTGTGAAACATGAATGAACTTTGAAAGGTGGGCAGTGTTTGAATTCTGATGCGTGTCTCCACACACGGACAATGTTCTTCGTTTTCCTGTAACATTATGCAAATGTTTTGGAAAAGAACTAACTACAATCTGAGAGCTTCATCAGCTGCTGCATCACAGTGTTGTTCTGCTTCTGATGACAAAAAACTGCAGCAGGAGGAGAAACCAGTTCAACAACATCATAGACATTCAATGTAAAATACAAACACAAACAGTCTCTGTGTCAAGTGATTGGCTCGTCATCTACTGAACTACAGATGCTGTTGTCTCATTGATTGTTGTGTTTAATCCCTGAATCAGGTTTCACTGTACAAACCAGGAAACACGCCGTTGTCGTGACAACAAAATTTCCATAAAACTCCACCTCTTCCCTCATTTACCTGAGACTCATTAGGAAACAGGTTGTTATTCTGCCTCACTGACAAGAAACACTGACAAACAGACAAGATTCACCTTCAGACTCAAACCATCACTTCTACTAAGACTGTAGAGAATACTGGGAATACTGTAAACACTGGAGATACTGGAATTCTGCCACTTCAACCTGCTGTTGACTCCACACTGAACCAGTTGTACACTTTTCAAGGAGCAGAGTGTGACTCCAGATTTCCTGTTGCAGTCGTCGGCCTGCTGTGTTTTCAGCTTCACTCAGAGACTAAATGGCTTCCAGATTAGAGGAGGATCTCTGCTGTCCTGTCTGCCATGACATCTTTAAAGATCCTGTCATGCTGTCATGTAGCCACAGCGTCTGTAAAGTCTGTCTGCAGAGCTGGTGGACTGAGAATCCAAACCGTGAGTGTCCAGTTTGTAAAAGAAGACATTTAAAGCGTCAATTACCTCCTAACTTGGTCCTGAAGAATCTGTGTGAGAGCTTCTTACTGGATAAACGTCAGAGATGTTCAGAGTCTCTCTGCAGTCTGCACTCTGAGGAACTCAAACTCTTCTGTCTGGACCATCAGCAGCCAGTGTGTGTCGTCTGCAGAGATTCAGAAAAACACTCCAACCACACATTCAGACCCATCCATGAAGCTGCACAACAACACAGGAAGCAACTTCAGGAAACTCTGGAGACCTTAAAGAACAAATTAAAGGTTTCTGAACAAGTTAAAGTCAAGTTTGATCAAACAGCAAAACACATTCAGGTCCAGACCCGACACACAGAGAGGCAGATTCAGGATCAGTTCAAGAAGCTTCACCAGTTTCTAATGAAGGAAGAGGAGGCCAGGATGGCTGCACTGAGGGAGGAAGAGGAGCAGAAGACTGGGATGATGAAGGAGAAGATGGAGGCTCTGAGCAGAGAGATAGCAGATCTTTCAGACACAGTCAGAGCCACAGAGGAGCAGCTGAGAGCTGAAGACGTCTCATTCCTGCTCAACTACAAGGCTGCAGTGGAAAGAGTCCAGCGCTGCCCCCTGCTGGAGGATCCACAGCTGCACTCAGGAGCTCTGATAGACCAGGCCAAACATCTGGGCAACCTGAGCTTCAACATCTGGAACAACATGAAGGACATGGTCTCCTACACTCCTCTCATTCTGGACCCAAACACTTCTGATTCAAAACTGATCCTGTCTGAAGATCTGACCAGTGTGAGAGGAGGAGATAAGCAGCAGCTTCCTGATAATCCAGAGAGGTTTGGTAATTTCAACTTCTCAGTCCTGAGCTCTGAGGGCTTCAACTCAGGGACTCACAGCTGGGATGTCGAGGTTGGAGACAGTCCAGACTGGGAACTGGGTGTTTTAACAGAATCTTTCCAGAGAAAAGGAAATATAGTACACGGATTATGGACAATGCGGTTCTATTACGGTATATACTCAACAGTCTTTCCATCACATCCAGAAACTGATCTCCCAGTGAAGAGGAAGTTTCAGAGGATCAGAGTGAATCTGGACTGGAACAAAGGAAAACTGTCCTTCTCTGATCCTGATACTAACACACACATACACACCTTCACACACACTTTCACTGAGAGGATGTTTCCATTTTTTGACACTCTGTCAAATCATCCACTAAAGATTCTACCAGTGAAGGTGTGTGTGACTGTAGAACAACACTAACAGATGATGATGATCTCTGTCACTAACATGCAAACTCTCCAAAAGCCACAGACAAGGAGAAGATTCCACAACAGGACTTTGTGAACTGTGATAAAGAAAAACGTCTTTTCATCCATATGTATCTGTGAATCAGTGCATTGGTTGAAATTTCATTGCGGTGAAATAATCACCACAGTTTTTCTGGATTGTTAAGACAAAGATTAATATTACTGTAGAAACATTTCAAAACTCAGATCAGTTCTGAATATGTTCTATTCATTCATTAAAAGTAAATTAGTTGTGATACTTAGTTAACTATATTACTGAATGACATTTCTTTCCTTTCAGTTTACTTTGTTAAACAGAAGTTTATGTTGAACTTTGAGTCACTTCTTATTTGACGTTCACTGTTATTTGAAAGTGCTTCCACCTTTAACCCTGAAAGTACTTTGGGATGAAACATTCTGAATCCAGTTCTGCATCTTTCGTCCAGCATCATTCTGACTGTATTTAATCAGCAGCTTCTATTTCCATGTAGAGAATCCAGCTGTCATTACTTCTGTCATGTGAAGAGTCTTTTCAACATCACCACCAGTGTTGTAAGCAGGAGTTACAGAGCCCGTATTCTGAATATTTTCTGGTTGAAAATGTTATTTTTCCATCTACTCGAATATGTTTTCATGCTTTCACATTCAGAAGCGCATTATTTTTCTGATATTGTACAGTGCTGCAGTGATTCATTGTCTGAAATGCTCCATTTTAGCTGCTGTTTCTGCTGGAAGCACCTTTTAATGAGGAGGGGCGGGGCTTATCTCTGCAGGAGTCTGGTGGGTGGAGTCAGGACACCTTGTTTTGATTTGGTTTGTTGATTCCTGGGTGAGTTTGCCTTCTAGTTGTGTGAAATAAACTTATATTTAGTGATAACTCCTGTGTTCTTTTTGTCCCATCAAGGATCAAACAAACCATTTTAGTTCATTTGTTAAAATGAAATGATTTGCTCTGATTTGGTTTGTGTTGCTGCTTCTCCTGTGACAACTGAGGTTTGTTCAATAGTAGGTAGGTATTTAATCTTTTCATGTGTTTGCAATATTGTTGTTTGCTTTCTTGTTAAAATTTAGATTGTATCATACATAGGTTTTATGTATTTCCAGTGTGAGGACAGCAATAAGTTTGTCCTTTTTGTAGTCCAGTTAATAAATTATTGCTGCTAAAAAATCTCAAATATTGTAATTTTTAACCTGTTAAAAAGTGACTGCAGCTTCAACACTGTGGCTGAAAAGTTATTAATGCATGAAAATGACCTGATTTGATCAATGAGGGCTGAATTAGAACATTGAAGCTCAAATGACAAATCTGAAAAGTAATTGATGGGAAAATGTCTGCTCAACGGGGTCTCTGAATGTTGATCCAAGAATGTTTTGATGTCGAATTTATTTTCAGCAAGTAAAATACTTCAAATTACTTTAATGGTTCTGCATGTGAGGCAGCTCTTTTTGCAGCGTCTAAAGGAGCCTCAGGAATAATTGGGGAAATTATTTAGGTTGAAAGTTATTTATAAAAGCTCAGTAGGTGGAATCTGTACAAGTTAGAGACTGAAATGTGACGAACAAAACAGTACAGACACTAAACTTACATCCATGTACATTTATTGTTACAAGAAGACATTCAATTGCTAACTATGACACACAAAGACGCACATTAAGACAAGAAAACAACATAAAGCAAAGAAAGGTGTGAGGGACGAAACAGAAAAGGAAGAGAACAGAATTAATACGATGTAATATTGTGTTCATTATCACGGTGGAATACAGTGTTCTGAGATGAAGGGATGAAGAGACAACACCTGATAACAGCCGTTAATCTGGTAGTAGAGTAGTTAGGAGCTCTACAGATATTTACTTTCAGTGAATGAAAGAGAATTCAGAGACTGAAAGTTACTTGCCTTCATGTGTAACGGAGTTAAAAATGCATTTTATGAATTATTATTTCCAGTTCATGTTTGTTGATGTTACGTTGAGCAGTTGTGAATTTCATCTCAGTGAGTTATTTTTATTTTCCGTTGTTTTATTGACATTTGCCTGTGAGAATTGCCTTTCTGCACTCTGCCTTGTCTGTGTCTCCTGGGCTTCCGTAGCTCCTCGCCGGCTTCCGTAGCTTCTCCCGTGAACCCCACAGTGTTGTTCTGCTGCTGAGGGTAAGTTGTGGAGTAACGTGCTGCTGTGATGTCGTGTTTTCTTTGTAGATTTAGCCATTTATGTTGAAGTCTCTGCTGCATGTTGTTAACTGATGTATATTATTATGTTATTAATCTGTTCTGTGTTGTTTTGACCGTTATTATAAGTTTTATAGACGTTTTTGTTTTCACTTTTTTGGCGCGGTTTGTCTGTAGAGGAGTGTCTGTTCTCACGCAGCGCAGCTCGTCTAAACACTGTTCTTGTTCGTCTCTGTAGTTTCTCATTCATCCAGGTCATGGTTATCCAAGGTTGTTTAAATCAATCCAACTGGACTTTAAGAAAGTTCCTTGAAGACGTTTCACCTCTCATCCAAGAGGCTTCTTCAGTTCTGGTGGAGGTTGATGTTGCCTCAGCTTATAACCTCTGTGAGGTGTGGTCAGTGTTATTCACCCCTCAGGCCTATTGTCAACAGCACTAACTCTGTTACCTACAACATTGCCAAACATGTAGCCAACATCTTGGCCCCGCTGGTGGGGAAGAATCCCCACCCTGTACAGAACTCCTTGCACTTTGTGGAAAAGGTGAGAGGACTGAGATTGGATACGGATGAGACCATGGTATCCTACGATGTCACCTCCCTATTCACATGTGTTCCTACAACGGAGGCGGTGGAAACAGTGAGACAGCGGCTTTTACAAGACAACACTCTCAGTGACAGAACAAACTTCAACCCAGACCAGATTTTCCAACTTTTGGACCTCTGCCTGAACACCACCTATTTCCAGTACAGAGGGAGCTTCTATAGGCAGAAACATAGATGTGCCATGGGCTCGCCAGTGTCTCCTATTGTAGCCAATCTGTACATGGAAGAAGTGGAACACAGGGCCCTGACCTCGTTTAACGGAGCAACACCGAGCCACTGGTTCCGATACGTGGACAACACATGGGTCAAGATCAGAATCCAGGAGGTGAAAACTTTCACCGAACACATCAACTCTGTGGACAGCAACATCAAGTTCACCAGAGAGGATGTAAAGGATAACAGTTTGCCCTTTTTGGATTGTGAGGTCCACATAGAAGAGTACAGAAGTCTGAGTGTTGGGGTATACAGGAAACCAACACACATGGACCAGTACCTGCTTTTTGACTCTCACCACCCACTGGAGCGCAAGCTAGGGGTCATCAGGACCCTGCAACACAGGACCGACAAGTTACCCACCAGTACCCAAGGCCAGGAAAAAGAACACAAACACCTGAAAGGGGCACTGAAAACTTGTGGATATCCTGACTGGACCTTTGTGAAGGCTCACACAAGATCCAGAAAGGAGAACAACCCAGTGAGGACTGAAGAGAAGGAGAACAGGCGAAACAACATAGTGATTCCGTATGTGTCTGGACTGTCTGAAAAACTGAGGAGGATCTTCAACAAACACCAGATCCCTGTCTTTTTTAAGCCAAATAACACCCTCAGACAAAGACTGGTCCACCCAAAAGACCCCACACCACACAGTCAGAAGAGCAACCTGGTGTATGCAGTTAAATGCAGCGAGGAATGCTCAGATCTCTACATAGGGGAAACCAAACAGCCACTTAACAAACGTATGGCTCAACACAGAAGAGCCAGTTCCTCAGGACAGGATTCGGCGGTCTTCCTTCACCTCAAGGAAGAGGGACACTCATTTCAGGACACCAATGTTCAGATTTTGGACAGGGAGGACAGATGGTTTGAGAGAGGCGTGAAAGAAGCCATCCGTGTCAAAGTGGAGAAGCCATCTCTGAACAGGGGGGGTGGTCTGCGACATCATCTTTTGCCATTTTACAATCAGGTCCTTTCAAAACTCCCCAAAAGAACTACTCAGCAGAATGACTCAGGTGAGGTGGCTCATGCTAACGACCACCATTAGCATACGAGGGCTCGGTGAAACTCGCATTTCAACGACCCCCTTTGTCACTCCCTGGCTCCCAACGACCATCGTTGAGGAGCCAGATGGGCCTTGGCAATGGTCGTCAGAATGTGAGTAACACTGACCACACCTCACAGAGGTTATAAGCTGAGGCAACATCAACCACCACCAGAACTGAAGAAGCCTCTTGGATGAGAGGTGAAACGTCTTCAAGGAACCTTCTTAAAGTCCAGTTGGATTGATTTAAACAACCTTGGATAACTGTTCTTGTTTGCATGTTTAGGAGCAGAGTGCATGAGGAAAGGTGACCAGAATCCCATTAATGTGGAGGAATCTCTTCTACAGGTATGTGTTTTATTTTAATTTATGAGTTTTGTTTCCATTCAGTCACTCCACCCTGACGCACTGTGTTAATGTGGCCGCCATTTGGCATTGTTCTTCTCCTTGGATTTGGTTTGCTTTCATTGTTGTGAGATTTGTGGTTGAAAATTGACTTTATAAATTGTTTTTTATTACTGAGGGAGCAGAGTACACGAGGAAAGGTGACCAGAAGGTGATTAATGTGTTTTAATCTCTTCTACAGTGTCGTTTTGCATTGCTGAGGAAGATAAAAGCTGGAGAACATTCAACCAAGTTGTCCTCTTTGGGGCTCTAGACACACTGACAGCCGTTACATCGACTCCACTCTGAACCAGTTGTACACTTTTCAAGGAGCAGAGTGTGACTCTCAGGTTTCCTGTTGCAGTCGTCGGCCTGCTGTGTTTTCAGCTTCACTCAGAGACTAAATGGCTTCCAGATTAGAGGAGGATCTCTGCTGTCCTGTCTGCCATGACATCTTTAAAGATCCTGTCATGCTGTCATGTAGCCACAGCTTCTGTAGAGTCTGTCTGCAGATCTGGTGGACTGAGAATCCAAACCGTCAGTGTCCAGTTTGTAAAAGAAGACATTTAAAGCGTCAATTACCTCCTAACTTGGTCCTGAAGAATCTGTGTGAGAGCTTCTTACTGGATAAACGTCAGAGATGTTCAGAGTCTCTCTGCAGTCTGCACTCTGAGGAACTCAAACTCTTCTGTCTGGACCATCAGCAGCCAGTGTGTCTCATCTGCAGAGATTCAGAAAAACACTCCAACCACACATTCAGACCCATCCATGAAGCTGCACAACAACACAGGAAGCAACTTCAGCAAACTCTGGAGCCCTTAAAGAACAAATTAAAGGTTTCTGAACAAGTTAAAGTCAAGTTTGATCAAACAGCAAAACACATTCGGGTCCAGACCCGACACACAGAGAGGCAGATTCAGGATCAGTTCAAGAAGCTTCACCAGTTTCTAATGAAGGAAGAGGAGGCCAGGATGGCTGCACTGAGGGAGGAAGAGGAGCAGAAGACTGGGATGATGAAGGAGAAGATGGAGGCTCTGAGCAGAGAGATAGCAGATCTTTCAGACACAGTCAGAGCCACAGAGGAGCAGCTGAGAGCTGAAGACGTCTCATTCCTGCTCAACTACAAGGCTGCAGTGGAAAGAGTCCAGCGCTGCCCCCTGCTGGAGGATCCACAGCTGCACTCAGGAGCTCTGATAGACCAGGCCAAACATCTGGGCAACCTGAGCTTCAACATCTGGAACAACATGAAGGACATGGTCTCCTACACTCCTCTCATTCTGGACCCAAACACTGCAAAACCAACCGTTATCCTGTCTGAAGATCTGACCAGCGTGAATTATGGAAATTATCAGCAGCTTCCTGATAATCCAGAAAGATTTAAAAATGTCTTTTCAGTCCTGAGCTCTGAGGGCTTCAACTCAGGGACTCACTGCTGGGACGTCGAGGTTGGAGACAGTAATTACTGGGAACTTGGTGTTTTATCAGAATCTGTCCAGAGGCAAGGAAACATCCGATCTGGATCGTGGACAATATTGTTCTCTTTTGTGAAATACTCAGCAGTCTCTCCATCACATCCAACCACTGATCTACCAGTGAAGAAGAAACTCCAGAGGATCAGAGTGAATCTGGACTGGAACAAAGGAAAACTGTCCTTCTCTGATCCTGATACTAACACACACATTCACACCTTCATACACACTTTCACTGAGAGGATGTTTCCATTTTTTTTCATTAGTTTATCTCATCCACTAAAGATTCTACCAGTGAAGGTGTGTGTGACTGTAGAACAACACTAACAGATGATGATGATCTCTGTCACTAACATGCAAACTCTCCAAAAGCCACAGACAAGGAGAAGATTCCACAACAGGACTTTGTGAACTCTGAACACAAACACAGAAAACAGCAACAGACTTTGGACTGACATCAAGAAAACAGTCTTTGTATCCGTACATCTTTCTCAGTCAGTGGATTGTTTGACATGACTATGTTGTGATCAGAATAATCATCAGTTCATCATCAGATTCTGAAGACAAAGATCAATATTACTGTAGAAACATTGAATGACTTTGATCATCAGATCAGTTCTGAATATGTTCTATTCATTTACTGACAATAAATTAGCTTTGATAGTTAACTACATATATTACTGAATGACATTTTAAACTGTGATTTCTGTTTGACTTCATTTCTTTTTAAAATTTAGTTTACTTTTTAAATATTGGCTCATATTGTGCTTTAAGTCGCATTGTATTTGCTTTTCTCTTTGCTTTGGAAGTTCGCTGTGATGAAAAATGTTGTTTGTGTCTTTTGATGCGTTTACAAAATTGTAGTTTCCTTGTTAAAATTTGCATTGTATCATACATGAGTTTTATATACTTCTGTGTGGAGAATAATAGTAATTGAATCCTTTCATAATTTTTATTGTCCAGGAAATTAATTATTGTTATTTCTGCTTTTCTTCATTCTCAAATGACATCATTTTCAACCTGTAGAAAAGTGACTGCAGCTTCATCACTGTGGCTGAAATGTTATTAAAGCTTGAACATGACCTGAATTGATCTATGAAGACTTTATCAAACATTAAAGCCAATGTGATAACTGCAGAAGAGACAGTTCCTTTATTTTATATACGTAAAACCTATCAATAAATGTTAATTACAGTATAAACAAGAATATTAGACATTTTAAATCCATATATTTTAAGCATCAGAAACCATTCTATGAAATTATAATCACTCTAAATGTCAACTGATTATACTATAAACAGCAAACATTTCTTTTGTGGCAGTGATTTGGTTTCTAGAAATATTAAAGTTTCACTAAGACAAACTTTAACACATGAAGTTCAGTGTATTTGCTCATTACGACTGATTGACCAGATAAAAGCAGCTTCATATAAACCAGGTGACACAACTTTAACTAGACGCTCACGATCACATTGACGACAATCAGGACACCAGCAGAGGAGGACGTTCAGCTTTTAGTTCCACCTTGTTCATCATCTCTATACATTTCTCTCTTATCACACAGTTTCTAACAGGAATATTGAATCTATAATTATGTAAAATAGCCTGTTTTCAGCTCTGACATTTTCCAGCAAATCCAAGACAGCGTGAAACAGTTTACTTGGATAAAGAACAGTTTTCACACCTTATTAAGAAACACTTCATCTTTGAGTTCATCGCAAACATTCAGAAACCAACACACTGGTTTTACTGGACAGGATGGATGTGAAAAATTTAAAGTGAAAAGTAACTGAGGGGAAAATGTGTGTTTAACAGAGTCTCTGAATGTTTATGCAGAAATTTTATGAAGTCTAACTGATATCCAACCAGTGAAATACTTCAGATTGCTGTAGCGGTGCTGCATACGAAGCAGCTCTTGTTGCAGCGTCTAGAGGAGCCTCACGAATGATCGGGGAAATTATTTAAGAAGAAAGTTATTTATAAAAGCTCAGTAGGTGGAATCTGTACAAGTTAGGGACTGAAACGTGAAGAAAACAACAGTAGAGACACGACTTATATTTATGTACATTTATCGTTACAAGAAGACAATCAACGACTAACTATGATACACAATAACGCGAATACAAGACAACAACATGAAACAAAGAAAGCTGTGAGTGAGGAAACAGGGAAGGAAGAGAACAGAATTAATACGATGTAATATTGTGTTCATTATCACGGTGGAATACGGTGTTCTGAGATGAAGGGATGAAGAGACAACACCTGATAACAGCTGTTAATCTGGTAGTAGGCTAGTTAGGAGCTTTACAGACATTTACTTTTAGTGAATGAAAGAGAATTTAGAGAGGTGCAACAGGTTTCAGAGACTGAATGTTACTTGTGTCCATGTTGTGATGATGCAGCTGTGGTTCTGTTGATGGATGGTTGGGTTTATTGTTGATGTGGGTCAGAACAGTGTTGGACGGAGTGGAGCCTCAGAGTCGGTTTAAAAGACCTCAAAGGATTCAAACAGAGAGCTGATGGTACTCACTGATAACTTATGAAGAACTTAAAGTGGTGCTTTCAGGTGTGGTCGTTTAAAGAGACTCTTGCATGTCATTAACTCAACAGGAGGTCTGGTGGAACCTCCGTCTGGGAGGACTGATGTCCAGATGTTCCTCACAGAGTTACATGTTTCAGACATTCTCCTGTAGTTTGTGGAGCTTAAAAACAGAACAGCATTGTGACACATCATTTTCATGTGTGTACTTCTGGTGGACAACAATCAGAACAAGACTAAATATGTTTGTCTGAAAATTTGACTGTTGAATTTCTAATTTGACGTGAAAATTGACAGATTTGAGCAGAGAGGGTGGTGTAACTGATCATATTGAGGGTTACTGACATGACTCTGAGGCAGTTCCTTTCAATGAGTAAACCTACAGAACAGCTGAGTCCAGGAAAGTGGAACAACTGTCTTTGTCTTAATGTGAGTTTAGTGGCATTGTCCGAGGGAGTGGAATCCTTTTGCTGACTTCCACTTTCTGCCGGTTTGAAAGTCCAGTCAGGTTGTTTCTGGCAGACATTTGGTCGGTTGTAGTCCTGATAGTGACTGAAGGTGTGATCCAGTCACTTGGTTAAACTGGGCCCAGTATGCATTGTAGATGTCCTCGTCTGGAGGTGTGTGCCGTGGGATCCACCAGCCATTAACAGCGGTGAAACAAAACAAAACCAGATCTTTATCTCCTTCCTGCAGCTCTGGACATTTAAACACCTTCACATCCACAGACTGGAGATGGGGCTCTTTGTGATCAGTGGAGTACAAGGACACCATATAATACCATACCAGATGTGGAACACATCAGTCAGGATGTTGTAAAATCTGAATTAGCAGAAGGAGAGCATGAGAAGGCAAATTTCAAAGGATTCCACAAAAACAGACCATCAGACGAGAGCAATAGAACAATGTGTATTGGGGCCACAGTTGAACCAAACGACTGACTCAATCCCAGTCACTGCTGGGACAAAGGACCACATGGCCCCAATAAACTCTGAGTGATTCCTGACCCTGCAGAAAGTGGGGCTCAGAAATCTTGAAAACAGCTTCAAAAGGTTCCACTTCACTAGCAATGCTACAAGGAACTCTAAGACTCACATTACAACAAAGAAAAGACAATTATTCCACCATTGTGGACTTAAACCTTCTTTATGAACATTTATTTTACAGAACAGATGAACTTTTCAATAACTTGATCATCAATTTGTACCTTACCTTTTTTAGTGTTTTATTTTACTTGTTTATGTAGCAATCTTAGAAGTGTAACATGTCTGATGTTCATAGTAGCATATTTAGTATCATTCTGATCAGCTGTCTGTCAGGAGTGCACATAGGTAAACGATGTGACACCTAATTATAGTACTTTGGAACTACAGACACCACAAAATTATCTGAAAATGTAACTCTGCAAGCAACCTCTAGACATCAGCCCTCCACAACGGAGGCTGATCCAGACAAACTATTTTCTTGATGAGATGCAAAAGAATCCTTTCAAAAAAACACACCTGAAAACTCCATTTTGAGTTCTACTTACCTTTCAACATAGTTATCCATGAGTACTGTCAGCTTTCTTTAAAATCCCTCAAGTTCTCTGAGACCGATTCAGAGGCTCCACTCTGTCCACCGCTGTTTCCGACCCTCATCCACCGGCCAACCAGATCATCCACAGCATCATCATGGACACACAAGTACCTTTCAGTTACTGAAGGCTTGGTGCAACTTTCTCATGTTTCTCTAATTCCCAAAAGTCCATTTTTAAGAATTTTCAAATAAGGATTTCACCAAAATTTACGGACAATTAAATATTAATTAAATAAAATATATTTTTAATTATTAAACATAAACTGTGCTGCTGCCAAATTCAGTCTTGATTAAACTCCTTTATGGACGTACACACAGATAGCTGCAGACTCTACAGACATGTTGTTATTGTCAGTATACTTTGAACTGATTGGCTCAGATTCCTTCAGTCTGCTGACGTCTGATTCAGTTACTGATCTACAGTTGCTGCTGGTTCATGGCATGCTGTGATTGAACTCTGATCTCTGGCTATATTCCACTGTACAAACCAGGAAACAGGTTGCTGCTGTCTTTGTGTGACAAAAATTTCATAGAGCTCCGCCTCCTTCCTGGTTTACGTAACACTAACTAGGAAACAGGTTGTTATTCTGCCTCACTGAGAAGAGACAGAGACGGATGACAAGATTCACCTTCTAACTCAAGCCACAACTTTTACTCACGCTGTCGAGAATACTGGTAATACTAGAAACACTGTAAACACTGGAGATACTGGAATTCTGCCACTTCAACCTGCTGTTGACTCCACACTGAACCAGTTGTACACTTTTCAAGGAGCAGAGTGTGACTCTCAGATTTCCTGTTGCAGCCGTCGGCCTGCTGTGTTTTCAGCTTCACTCAGAGACTAAATGGCTTCCAGATTAGAGGAGGATCTCTGCTGTCCTGTCTGCCATGACATCTTTAAAGATCCTGTCATCCTGTCATGTAGCCACAGCTTCTGTAAAGTCTGTCTGCAGAGCTGGTGGACTGAGAATCCAAACCGTGAGTGTCCAGTTTGTAAAAGACAACATTCAAGAGAGGACTTATCTCCTAACTTGGTCCTGAAGAATCTGTGTGAGAGCTTCTTACTGGATAAACGTCAGAGATGTTCAGAGTCTCTCTGCAGTCTGCACTCTGAGGAACTCAAACTCTTCTGTCTGGACCATCAGCAGCCAGTGTGTCTCATCTGCAGAGATTCAGAAAAACACTCCAACCACACATTCAGACCCATCCATGAAGCTGCACAACAACACAGGAAGCAACTTCAGGAAACTCTGGAGCCCTTAAAGAACAAGTTAAAGGTTTCTGAACAAGTTAAAGTCAAGTTTGATCAAACAGCAAAACACATTCAGGTCCAGACCCGACTCACAGAGAGGCAGATTCAGGATCAGTTCAAGAAGCTTCACCAGTTTCTAACGAAGGAAGAGGAGGCCAGGATGGCTGCACTGAGGGAGGAAGAGGAGCAGAAGACTGGGATGATGAAGGAGAAGATGGAGGCTCTGAGCAGAGAGATAGCAGATCTTTCAGACACAGTCAGAGCCACAGAGGAGCAGCTGAGAGCTGAAGACGTCTCATTCCTGCTCAACTACAAGGCTGCAGTGGAAAGAGTCCAGCGCTGCCCCCTGCTGGAGGATCCACAGCTGCACTCAGGAGCTCTGATAGACCAGGCCAAACATCTGGGCAACCTGAGCTTCAACATCTGGAACAACATGAAGGACATGGTCTCCTACACTCCTCTCATTCTGGACCCAAACACTGCTGGTCCAGAACTCATCCTGTCTGAAGAGCTGACCAGTGTGAGAGGAGGAGTTAAACAGCAGCTTCCTGATAATCCAGAGAGGTTTAAAGATCTCTTCTCAGTCCTGAGCTCTGAGGGCTTCAACTCAGGGACTCACAGCTGGGACATCGAGGTTGGAAACAGTTCATGCTGGGAACTTGGTGTTTTATCAGAATCTGTCCAGAGGAAAGGAAGTATGGGACGTGGGTTATGGAGAATATGGTTTGCTAAGGATGAATACACAGCATTCTCCCCATCACATCCTGACACTGTTCTCCCAGTGAAGACGAAGTTTCAGAGGATCAGAGTGAATCTAGACTGGAACAAAGGAAAACTGTCCTTCTCTGATTCTGATACTAACACACACATACACACCTTCACATACACTTTCACTGAGAGGATGTTTCCATATTGTTACACTTGGGTAAATGAGCCACTAAAGATTCTACCAGTGAAGGTGTGTGTGACTGTAGAACAACACTAACAGATGATGATGATCTCTGTCACTAACATGCAAACTCTCCAAAAGCCACAGACAAGGAGAAGATTCCACAACAGGACTTTGTGTACTCTGAACACAAACACAGAAAACAGCAACAGACTTTGGACTGACATCAAGAAAACAGTCTTTGTATCCGTACATCTTTCTCAGTCAGTGTATTGTTTGACATGACTATGTTGTCATCAGAATAATCATCAGTTCATCATCAGATTCTTCAGACAAAGATCAATATTACTGTAGAAACATTGAATGACTTTGATCATCAGATCAGTTCTGAATATGTTCTATTCATTTACTGATAGTAAATTAGTTTTGATCCTTAATTACATTTATATGCTATATTGGCAAAAGTAGAGGTAGACCGATATATCGACCGGCCGATATTTTGGGCCGATATATGGACTTTTTTTCAATATCGGCCATCGGCCGATATTTACAAATAAAAAGCCGATTTGTGATCAGGCACCCGTACGGGCAGCTGCCTCGACCGCTTTTCCCTTAGAAGGACCCCCGGCACTCAGAGAGCGGAGCATGAGCGGAGCGAGTGAGCCAGGCAACAAGCGTCGCTCCACACCTGCTTATTTGGTTAAAAAAACAGGCAAGAGATTTGTTTCTTGGTAAGAGAGAAAATGCAATGTTGATTTAGCCTTTAAAAGTCTTTACTCTGTGATCATCAAACTGTAAAAGTTAGCCGTTGAAGTTTTAGCATCAGCCTCAGGCATACAAGCAAGTGAGAAAGTGAAAGTAAATCTGTGGATGCACTGTGTGTGTGTGGTGCACGCCTATGCCCAGAGCGAGGCTGCTGCACGTCCCTCATCTGCACACCCAGCGTCTGTATGTTTATATTATCTAATTATACTAGCAGCCCCCACCCCACATGGATTTTATGAGAGTGTTTGGAACACCTGAGTTCAATTATATAGAGGGGTGTCCCAATACTTTTGGCAATATGGTGTATATTCCTGAAGGACATTTTAAAGTCTGATTTATGTTTGACTCCATTGCTTTTTATTTTTATTTTAGTACACTCTGTTTCTCATAAAATGGGTTGATCATCCATCCATCCATTATCTATACACCGCTTAATCCTCACTAGGGTCGCGGGGGGGTGCTGGAGCCTATCCCAGCTGACTCGGGCGAAGGCAGGGGACACCCTAGACAGGTCGCCAGTCTGTCGCAGGGCTACATACAGAGACAAACAATCACTCTCACATTCACACCTACGGGCAATTTAGAATAATCAATTAACCTCAGCATATTTTTGGACTGTGGGAGGAAGCCGGAGTACCCGGAGAGAACCCACGCATGCACAGGGAGAACATGCAAACTCCATGCAGAAAGATCCCGGGAAAGCCAGGACGCAAACCAGGGACCTTCTTGCTGCAAGGCGAAAGTGCTAACCACTACGCCACTGTGCAGCCCTGGGTTGATCATTCAACACATAATTCAGCTGCTCTCAACACACACACAGTATGAGAGTTATTACAGGGTTTTACCAGCAGTTGTGGAGATCACGACTAACCGAGACACAAATAGAACAAAGACACTGGGACACCTGAGATCTCCAAGAAGTCATAAGTGTAAAAGTGAGTGGCGAACAAAATAAAAAATAAATAAATAAATAAAAAACACTGTTTGACCCACAGAGATTTGCTACATTTATTCATTTGTTTGATTATTTTGCTAGTGTTGTCTTTTTATATGAGTGCGGAACTACTATTCCTGCTGGATGCTGTATGACGTATGATGAGGCGTGATTAACTGCTGGAAGGAAAGTTAAGTGTTGTCCTCGACCGGAGCTTCACAGTGTGACACCCGGCGGAAGTAAACAATGAAAAGGCGCCAGCTGCGTTAGCTTTACTGATGTGTGGACAGGGCTGGAAGACTGCTGTGTTTTCGTATTTCAGATGAATATTTCGGCGTTTAAAGTTACGATGTCTTCGGCTGAGTGTCTGACAGAGTTTGTTACCGAACAGGAAAATATCAGCGATGAAGAAAAAGTCTCAACCTGTGAACCAACGATGGTCTGGAAACCTGAAGCAACGATACACACAGCAGGTATGTAAAACTACAACACACAGTCTGTAGAAGACACCGGAGAGTGAACTAGAAGATCACTGCAGAGTTTAGAAACACGAGGTGAAACCAGGAGCTGATAAAGACAACACAAACCTACAGCAACAAGCTAACATGCTAACAGTGCTAACTAACGAAGCTAACGGATCCTTCTGCTTCCTGCTCGGCAGCGCAGTCTTTTTTTATGTAATTTGTTCCAACTTATTGGGCGTTTTAGTTAAACTCTTAACGCTGTCTGAACCTTGTTGTTAAATTATGAACGTCCTCTGTGTCTGTGAATACGTTAGAAATGTGAATTTCCAGACCAGGTCCACATCCAGCAAACAGTGAGGGACATAATCAGAGTCTGGGAATAAAGAAACATCTCCCTTTCACTAAATCCCCTCACGACGATGATTTCTAAGAGCAGGACAGGTTATCAGTTGAGGAAATGTGTTATATATGCAAACCTGTTACAACTACACAACAAGAATCTGATTGAACACAGATGTACAGTTACAGTAAACTTCATGCATTCAGTTGGTGATGCAGAAAACACATAAATAAAAATCTATAAATCTGTTTGACTCTGGTTTGCTGCCGCGTCCGTTTTCAACTGCTGGTACTTCACCCAATAAAACACAGATTAACCCTCATCAGTACACGTGGCAAAACCTACTCATCCGTACACTTGGGGTCCAGGTGGACCCCAGTAGTATTTAATCTGTTTCACATTTCTGTACCTGTCCGTATCCTCTCAATATATATTTTCCTATAACATGTTTCGTCTATAGATACAAATATGAAAGAAACATTGAAATTACTATTGATAATTACTGATGTAAATTGCTTACAATATTAGTGTAAGAACTCCTGAATTGAAATGAAACACAATGCAACTGAAGCAGTCATCATAAGAGCAACGTAACGCAAACATACATAAATAGAAGATGTACAGTTTGACTGCGGTCCACATGTACCTGAAATGATTTTTTTATGTATACACCACACACCTGGTTGGAATCAAATAAGCTTTGGTGTATGTAATGACAACGGTGTGGGTGACAGCTACCTAAAGAGAGTGAAAAATCCAACGTACAAATAAAAAAAATATGACAAGTTATATACCCCTGTGGTCCACATGGACCCCAGGCTGGAGTCTATCCCAGCTGACTTACGGTGAAGGGAGGGAACATCTGGACAGGTCACCAGTCTATCACAGGGCGACACTTAGAGACAAATAATCCCACTCACATTCACACCTATGGACAATTTAGAGTTATCAGTTAATCTCAGCATGGTTTTTGGATTGTGGGAGGAAGCTGGAGAAACTGGAGAAAACTGCAAACTCCATGCAGAAAGATCCTAGGAAGGCCAGGGTGTGAACCGGGGATCTGCTATCTAACCAGGCAAAAGTGCTAATGACCAAGCCACTGTGCAGCCCCTGGTTGGTAAAATGAATTCTTTGGAACACAACATGGGCTTTTGTTTGTTTCCTATGGCTGTTTTTTTTTTTAGGGAGACCCTTTCCATTTGATACTGGCTAACCTAGTTAGATTACGGTCACAACTTTATAGAAAACAGCATTCAGACACGAATCCGACGCGTATAGATGCTGTCAGGTTAACAGAAGGGTCATTCTGTTTCAACTAAGCAAGATTAGAGGAGGTCGGTTGCTGGACCATCTCAAAATCTGTTGAAACTTTGTAGGAATGATCTTAGGTTTCTGAAATTGATATGTGCCTTTTTTAACCCAAGAAAAATTTTCAGTAAATCTTTGCGAGTTGGAAATTGAACCAGATGCTGCTTTCAGATTATATCTCTAGAAGTGTATGTGCACGAGTCTTCAACTTTTCAGCCGTTGTTCTAAATTTCTAGGGAATGGAGAGAGTGAGAGTGATAAATTAAGTAATTAATGTTAGCATAAAAAATTTAATCAGTCATGTTGTTCATACTCCAACAAGGAATGGATGCATATGTAGGGTCAGAAGCAGAATGATTTTAGAATGAAGACATTATGGAAGGATATTGAAACTTTGCACACAAGTAGATGATACTTCCATCTCTTTACTATCCTAAATTTTATCAACCTACCCATGATTCAAGATGTCTATCTGGTTGTTTGGAAATTAATTACTTTTTTACCTGTGTCAGATTTGATTGGCCATAACTTCCATTTCTACTGACATCTGAGAGCTTTCTAAGCATTGGTAAAGTCATTCAGATATTATTCTCACAATAACATTGATCAAATAGATCCTGTATAAAAGAGATGGGTGTTTCCAGATTTTTAAAAATCCATTTTATTTGTGATTTTTGAACAAATCCTGAATCTGAGAGGTCTTTAGCAAAAAAAATTCTTGATTGCCAGACTTTGCTGCACTCTCTCCATTCACCATTCAAGTTCTGAACATCTCCTGAAAATTTAAAGACTCTAGGATTTATGCCTCAAGAAATATGGATGGCTAAAATGGCATCTAGTTCAATTTTCAACTTGCAAGAGATTTACTGAACATTTCTATTGAGTGAAAAATTATGAAAATGTTGGAATTTCATAAAAAAAAGTATAATGCCAAAGATCATTCCTACAAAATATCAAAAGATTCTGAGATGATCAAGCAACTACCTTCACTGAGGTGAAATGAAATGACCCAGAAAGACCAGCATCTCTGAAAGAGTCCTAACAAGACACGACTGCGAGGTAATTAGTTACTGTAGTTGTGCACTCATGTGGATCCTGCTGTCATCTGATGCTGCAATAAACTCAGAGGAAAGAATCCTACAAACAGCTGGAGGCAACAAAATCTGAATACTCTTCAGATTCTTCTGAAGAGTATTCCAAAGTCACTGGTCTTCTCTCGCCTATTTCTAACTGGCCTCTCTCAGTGCTTCTGCCAAGGTTGTTTCACTCAGTTTTTTTCCCCAAGCCTTTGCTGTTTGAGATATTTGTATAAAAATATTTATGCCAGTATTCCATCCCAAGTATCAGCAACACCACATGTTCATCTCATCTCATTTATTGGTCCACTAACATCTTAATGTAAAAAGTGTATACTGCAGACCTCCACAGCATCCTTGTTTTTTTGTTTGTTTTGTTATTTTGCTCAGTTTGCGCACTGACTTTGCTAGTAACTTTTTTCTTGTGGCTGTCCAGAGCTCCCACAGCAACATGTCTATAAGGAGGAGGACGTTTTTGATAACCAGCAGCTGTGTAATCAGGAGGGGAACTCCAGTCTCAACCATGAGGACCCAGGTTGTCCGCAGATCAAAGTGGAACAGGAGGAACTCTACACCAGTCTGGACCAGTCAAACTCGCCGCCTCAACAGATTAAAGAGGAGCAGGTGGAGCTTTTCACCTGTCAAGACCAGGTGAAGCCAGAGCCTTCACAGATTAAAGAGGAACAGGAGGGACACTGCAGCAGTCTTGACCAGATGGACCCAGAACCTCCACAGATTAAAGAGGAACAAAAGGAACTCTGCACCGGTCTGAACCAGGCAGACACAGAGCATTCACAGATTAAAGAGGAACAGGAGGGAAAGGAGGAACTCTGCACCAATCAGGAGGGAGAGCTGCTTGTAATAAAGCAAGAGACTGATACCTTCATGGAGACTCCTATTTATGAGGAAAGTGACCACGGCGACAGTTCTCCCATATCAGACAGTCACTGTGATGCTGACATAGGGAAAAAGTCAGTAGAATGTGATGTCTGTGGAAAAGCTTTTAAGAATAAATCCCAAATGAACAGACACCTTAGAATCCACACAGGTGAAAAGCCATACACTTGCGAAACATGTGGGACGTGTTTCAGTTATAGCACTACCCTGAAACTCCACATGAGAACTCACACAGGAGAGAAACCACATTCTTGCACAGTATGTGGGAAAAGTTTCAGCCAAAATAGTAGTTTGACTGTCCACATGAGAATCCACACAGGTGAGAAGCCGTACCTTTGTAAGACCTGTGGTAGCACATTTACTGGCATATCAGCGTTTAAAAGGCATGTGGCGATCCACACAGGTGAGAAGCCACATTATTGTAAAACGTGTGGGAAAAGTTTCAGCAGAAGTAATCATTTGACTGACCACATGAGAACTCACACTGGTGAGAAGCCGTATTCTTGCAACATTTGTACAAAAAGTTACAGTCGAAGTGCTCATTTGACCGAGCACATGAGAACACACACGGGCGAGAAGCCTTTTTCATGTGAAACGTGTGGAAAAGGTTTCAGATTTAAGGATAACTTGTTGGTCCATATGAGGCTCCACACGGGTGAGAAACCATATGTTTGTAATGCGTGTGGGAAAAGATTTAGTGATTTCTCAGCACTTAAGAGTCATACAAAGCTTCACACAGGTGAGAAACCATATTCTTGCAAAATGTGTGGGAAGAATTTTGGTCATTGTAGCAATTTGACTGTCCACATGAGAACCCACACAGGGGAGAAGTCATCGTCCTGAGACATCTGTGAGAAAAATAATCTGGGAACCAAGCTTGAACATCGTTAAAGATTTGGTTCAGGTTAAAAGTAGAGCTTTCGGATTTAAAGGTGCAGTCAGATTCTGGTTAAAGATTGTTAATATTTATATAATAAGTGTATTTAAACATTATGAATCAGATTCTCTCACTGCCGCCTCTGAAGTGTTGATACCTTAGAATGATGATCGGCATGGGGATAGGTCCGAGCCACTGTTTCCTATTTACAGAACCAGGACTGTGTACGAATACTTTTTTTTTTCAGCACACTTTCAGCTTGATCAAACCTCACACTAGCGAGATCTTTTTCTCATCATTAAGATAAAGTTTTGTTCTATTTAAGTCTCCAAACTTTCCTTTTCTTTTGTGAATACAGGGTTCTTCCTCAACAGCCATGGTGCTACAATGTCAATAGAAAAAACAAGGATTCCGAAAGAGTCGTTAAATAAAAGAATTTTGATTCTGTTTATCTTTTCATAAACAAATGTCACTCATACCAGTTTCAAACACTGATGTCTTGCCATCAGCTTCATGACTGATTACGTTGATGTCATGTATACCTCCTCACTCTGCTTACAGTTTACAGCAGAGTGTTTAGCGTTGATTACAAATCTCTTACTTGTCATTGAGTGTCACACATTTGAGTTGGGCGGCCTTGTCCACCCACAGACTCGTCACTCATGTTTTTAAAGCTATTCTTGGTCCGCTTCATTCATGAGTATCTACATCAGCCAGAAACATACGGGAAGCTGTTGTCTTCCCTCCCAGAACTTGTTCCTACTATCTACTTCCAGAGCTCATACTGAACTTTGAAGATATTCAGGTGTACTGCGCCGTCGCTTGGAATCACTTACAAAATTTCCTGAACCTTAAACAGCTGATGAATTCAAAGTAACTTTATGTGACTTTGAAGCAGAAACACTCAGTTGTCAATGACTGGCTGTAAACGAGTCATCGTCATTGACTTGTGAATTTTATGGGACTGTACTACACTTACTTTTGATATAAATCTTTATGTAAAGTGGTTTATGGCTGTAATCTGTTCAGTTGAGCTGCTGACTGTCTCAGCCAGCTGTTCCTGTAAACAAAATTGGCTTCTTCCAGTTAAAATAAAGATTAAATGAAGTTGGAAAAATAAAACCGTGTTCGGCAAACAGCTACTCTATATCTGCCAGTATCCGTCTCCTAAAATTTAAAGTGACCTCCATCAAGTCAAGTGTTTTAGCTCCATTTCATAAATACTGCCAATCCTTACTAACTTAAATTTGTATAATGAACAGTATTTTAATTTTTAATATTAATATTTGGACTCAAATTTGAACATAAATTTGTAACCATCTCTGACGAATCAGGTAACATGTAGACACGTCTCATCAGATCTAACAGCTGATAGATAGTGCTTGACAGAATTTTTTGTCTGATTTTTAAGGTTTATTTTACATGTGTGGTTGACGGTTTATCAGTCAGAGAGACACAAAACATTCAGATCAGCCATCATAAATTAAACAGTGTTCCAGTTTATTGTATGTTAAGAATTCTGGTAAGGGGTCTAAGGATTTAACTTAAAACTATACAGATCTTTCAGTCTGACAGTCTAAATATCGGACATCAATAATTAAAGCTGCTGTCTTGTATTTCCAGTGTATTAGATTATTTATCAGTGTTTTATGTTTATGCAGTTTCAGAAGGACAGCACAACCCTGAGCTTTCAAAAGTCTCAGTTTTAGCGACCCAAGACTCCGAAGTGTTGCGCACATTTGGAGGAAATGTGGCAGAAAGTGTTTTGATGTGAAAATGCATTGGTGTGGATGTAGTCTAGCTGCTGCTTGATTGGCAGGTGAACCACACAAACTGTTTAACTGTCACAGCAATCACCTTAATTCACCACATGCTGTTAGAAGATGCTTTACGAGTCTTGGGATTGGACTGTTGTTACACTAAAGTTGCTGAAGTAAACAGAAAAATACAAACTGGACACTGGTTGCTACAGTAACATTGTGTGTTTCTGCTGCTAATGTTTATCCACTGTAAGCATTGTGTTGTTGTTTGTTCTACATCTACTAGCCTACTATCTCCACCCTCACCCTAACCAGTCAAGTCAGACACCTGCCCTGACAGAGCCTGGTTCTGCTGGTGTTTTTGTGTCATTCCTGGGAAAGGAAACATTGGAATTGTTGGGTTTCTCTGTTTAACATTTGTAAGGTCTTCATCTTACTATGTAAAGTGCTTTGATATGATATTTGTTCTGAATTACAGAAACAAATAGAATTCAAGGTTTACATGTAAAGACTGCAGGTGGATGGACAGGTAGTCTTTATTTCTCGTGAACAAAACTTACAGACTTCATAAAAGCACTAATACCGCACTGTCACACTGCTACATTGAAATTGGTTCTTCAAGTAAAAGTATGTTTGTATAATTAAGAAAATGTGGTAGTAAAATTAAAGGTACTGATTGCAAAAGAAAAACATCTCCAGCTATCATCAAACTATAATCTAGTGTCTTCTATCATTAGAATATTAGGTCAGAAAGTCAATTTTTCATGTCTTCATGTTCCTCTTGACATAAGAAATTATCCTGTTGGACAAATTCATCATCATCAGGTCTTAGAAACTTAATTTTACTGACAAAACATAACATTTTGATTTGCTCTATCTTAAACTATTTTACCTGCAACTGTCTTTTGTTTGAGCTTAAATTTTGAGATTTGATGTTAAAAATCTCAGTCTGATCTTTGGCCTAGTACTTTTTCTGTGGTTTAATTTGCCGTTGAGGTGAACAAACATAAGACTCTGAGGAGAACGGGAGTGATAGTGCAGCAAATTCCTATTAAACAAGAAAAGTGCTCAGAGAGCTTTATGTAGACATAAAGTACTACATTGGCCTAATAAGCTTGAGTTACAAACCAATGATTTCATACTGCAAATGCTTACATAAGCAAGGGAGTCTAACTTATCTTCACTGGGGGAAAAAATGCTTTTCTTCCAAAAATAAGGACATTTCTAAGTGATCCCAAACTTTTGAATAGCTTATACGAATATACAGGGTTATTCAAAAAGAATGAACCGATGTCATTACGCAATATTTTAATAAGGAAAAGCAACAGAAAACTCCAGCCAAGTCACAAGTATTCTACTCACAATCAAGTTTTATTTGATGTTTGAGGTCATCGAATGACATCGAATAACAACAGCAATCAATTCAGGGGATCATGATAAGCTGATGAGTGTCTGGGAAGAATTTTCTTTTCGCATTGATGTTGCCCATGCTGCAGGTGGTGGACAGGAAATGTAAGTTGATTGTGAGTAGAATACTTGTGACTTGGCTGGAGTTTTCTATTGCTTTTCCTTGTTAAAAATATTTCATAATGAAATCAGTTCATTCTTTTTGAATAACCCTGTATGACTTTGCTGTTTACAAATGTGATTAATTTTTTATCCCCATTAATAAAACCCTCTCCTTCACTTGTTTTTGCACTTTGGAAAGATATACCGCTGCATTACATTCTGATAAAAGTAATTAAATGTTTTTACTGACAACTTGAAAGCAGCTACATTTCCTGCGTAAAGTTCTATTGTGTTTTTAGGAACCTTACGTTGAAGAGACGGAACTTGACGGTGTGACACCCGGCGGAAGTAGCTAACACACCCATGGCTAGTCGTTAGCTTGACGGATGTTTGGACTGAGCCGCAGGGCGGTTGTGTTGTCGCGTCTCTGGTGACTGTTTTAACGGTTTTAAGTGAAAATGTGTTCGGTTCAGTATCTGAGAGAGTTGATCAGCGACAGACTAACTGCTGCCGCCGAAGAAATATTCACAGAGTTTGAGAAAACCATCGTCCAGTACGAGGAGGAGATCGATCGTCAGCGCAGACTGCTGGATGTCATCTGGAAACCGCAGATACCGTTACACACCATAGGTATGTAAAACCACAGGAATAAAATACCTGATAAATGCCACTCAACCAGAGCTCGATGTTACATTAAATTATAGGAACACAGACGGAGAACAGGCGGCTAACTAACGGAGCTAACGCTAAATGAACTGTTGCGTTTAACGACGGAAAACCGACGAACTAACGGGCCAATAGATGATGTGTTTGTGGTGTTTGGATTCCAGGGAAGAAACGGAGTTATTCTCTGAACTGAGTCCTTCTCACACGGCTGGTTTCGCTGCTGTCACACCGACCGTCTGCGGGTTTTCTTGGGCGTCTTGTGGACCACGTAGGCCGGTCTGAAGGCCGGTTCTTGGTGCAGACTTTGACAGCGGACACGCCCACATTTCTATCCGGGCTACAGTAGCTGGATGTCGGTGTGCAGACCGGATCCTGTCCGGGCTTTAAAGGCTGTATCTACACTACCGTTCAACAGTTTGAGATCACTTAGAAGTGTTCTTATTTTTTTAAAGAAAATCATTTTTTTTCAATTAAGATACCACTAAATGGATGATAAATCCAGTCTAGACATTGTTAATGTGGTAAATGACTATTGTAGCTGGAAACGGCTGGTTTTTAATGGATCAGAAGTAGCACCTTGGGCTGGTAGCCTGGCTTCTTGAATGGAAAGTGTACCACCTTGGGTCGCTGGTACCAGGATTTGGGCACCTTGGATTGATGTGGTACCTTTGGGACCTTGGGTTACATAGGGGTACAGAGGAACATTACCAGCAACCATCACTCCTGTGTTCTAATGCTACATTGTGTTAGCTATTGGTGTTGAAAGGCTAGCTGATGATTAGAAAACCCTTGTTCAATTATGTTTGCACATGAATAAGTCACAACATTATGACCACTGACAGGCGAATTGCTCTGGGGGTTCAGGCATATGGGTTCTGTAAAGCGTCTTGAGACAATTTGACCTGTAATTGGCACTACATAAATAAAATTGAATTGAAATTTAATTGAATAACAAACATCGAACATCTTGTTATGATGCAACGCTCTGCCGGGAAACCTTGAGTCCTGATGTTCATGTGGATTCTTGACATGTACCACCCACTTAAACATTGCAGGTCAAGCAACTTTGTAGCAGAATTAACAAAGAAAAGAGACAAAATTGTGAAGAAGAGCAAGTTTAGGCTTCACTAAATGAATGAAACAAATCAAATCAAAAGCAGACTTGATGATAATCCAACTTCTACATGACCTGCTAAAAGTAGGCAGTGCATTTTGCTGTTGTTTTTGTATCCAGGCCTATTAAGCACGTCGTCTGTATCAGTAAAACACTGACGGGGAACGTCTGCAGATTGAGAACTTTTTCTTTTAATACTTCAAGTAAAATGAGCTGACGCTTAAATACTTTTACTTAACTAGGGTTTAAAATGCTCAACTTGTTTAGTTCAATCTGGTAATCAGCAGCTATCAGTGTGACATTCAGCACTCACAGCCAGCATCCAATCCCAATCTGCGTTTAACCCTGCCAAAATATGACAGTAAAACCAATTAGATTACAGTTTGTGGGCTTACATGTTCCACAGTGAACGCCGTCTTTTTCTGCCGACTGCAGCCACTCTTTACACTCTGCTCTTCTACTCTGTTCTCCACGTCTCTCCTGTCCCATTCATCTCCATTATTCTTGCCTTTCTACTTGGCTGAGGTTACATTTGAGCAACGTTAGATAATGGATTATGTATATGTAAACTTACTCTCAATTCTTTTCAAACATGTAACATTTATGAACGTGGATATTCATTTTCTGTGTTCAGGTGTGTGCTTTTGATATCATCTCATTAGTAAACTTTTCTTGTGTTTCTTTGTCCCCTTAGACCTCCCACAGCATTATGCCAGCACAGAACAAGAACTTCTCACTGATCAGCTCTGTGATAAGGAGAGGAGCTCCAGTTTGGAACAAGAGGACTTAGAGTCTCCATTGATTAAAGAGGAACAGGAGGAACTGTGCACCAGTATAGATCAGGAGGACATAGAACCTCTACAAATAAAAGAGGAACAGGAGGAAATCTTCACCAGCGTGGACCAGGATGATCCAGAGATTCTCCAGATCAAAGAGGAACAGGAGGAACTCTGCACCAGTTTAGGCCAGGAGGAACCTGAGCTTCAACAGATGACCGATGAACATGAGGAACCTTCCACTAGTCAGGAGATAAGGCAGATTATAGTGAAGCAGGAAATTGATACCTTTTTCGTGACACCAGCACATGAGGAAAGTGACCACGGCGACATCTCTCCCATGTCAGAGAGTCACTGTGATAGTGATCCGGGTAAAAAGTCAGTAGAATGTGATGTCTGTGGAAAAGCCTTTAAAGATAAGGCCCAGATGAAGAAACATTATAGAATCCACACAGGTGTGAAGCCATACCTTTGTAACACATGTGGGAAAAATTTTAGCTGTAGCTCTCACCTAAAAGTCCACACGAGAACTCACACAGGTGAAAAGCCGTATTCTTGTGAAATCTGTGGAAAAAGTTTCAGAAGCAACGATAACTTGCTGGTACACATGAGAACGCACACGGGTGAGAAACCATATTCTTGTGAAACATGTGGTAAAAGTTTCAGTCACTGCAGTAATTTAACTGTACACATGAGAAGTCACACAGGCGAAAAGCCATATTCTTGCGAAACATGTGGAAAAAGTTTTACTGTAAGTCGTAGTTTGATGGTCCACATGAGACTCCACACAGGTGAAAAGCTGTACCTGTGTAACACCTGTGGAAAAAGATTTACCGATTTAACAACATTTAAAAGGCACACAGCCATCCACACAGGTGTGAAGCCGTATTCCTGTGAAACTTGTGGGAAAAGTTTCACTTACAGTAGTAACTTGAAAGTCCACATGAGAACTCACACAGGCGAGAAACCACATGTTTGTAACTTCTGTTGGAAAAGATTTGCTGACACATCAGCACTTAAAAGGCACACAGCAGTCCACCAAGGTGAGAAGCCTTATTCTTGCGAAACATGTGGGAATGGTTTCAGACGACGGGATAACTTGTTGCTTCACATGAGCACTCACACCGATGAAAAGCCGTATCCTTGCGAAACATGCGGGAAAAGTTTCAGAAGTAATGAAAACTTGTTGCTTCATGTGAGAACTCACACAGGTGAGAAGCCTTATTCCTGCAAAACATGTGGGAAAAGTTTCAGTCATTGTAGTAATTTGATTGTCCACATGAGAACCCACACGGGTGAGAAACCATACCTTTGTACCACTTGCGGAAAAAGATTTTCTGTCCCATCAGTGCTTAAAAGTCACATGAGAATCCACACAGGTGAGAAGCCGTACATGTGTAACACCTGCGGGAAAAGCTTCACGGTCTCTTCAGCACTTGAAAGGCACAAAGCCATCCACACAGGTGAGAGGTCTGGGAACGAAGCTGGAAACAATATTGGTTCAAAAGAGGATGTTTAAAATTGAAAGCACCTTTATACTCTGCTTCAGGTAGTATCCATAGATGCAGTGAGTTAAACTGTGGGCTACGTGATTTATGTTTCTTAAACCCTGTTGGCATGGGATTAGTATTACCTGGGGACCCCTGGTAATTTGTGAATTATCCCAGGACGTCTGTGTTTCTTCAAGTGCATTCGCACGGGACAAGTGAAGTCTGAATTTTACTCGAATTTACTGACATTACAGCCCGGATATGATGTCACATCTGTGCAGGTCGCAACATCAGCTGTTGTCACGTCCATGTGCAAAGTGGCCGGCTGCTACATGCAAAAAAATACAGACATCGGTCGCACAAATAAACTTTAAAAACATTAAAAGCCTGTGTTGTAACAACGCTATTGTTAGGGTGTCGTTAGGTTTGGGCACAAAAACGTTTAGGTTTATGGAAAGCTTGTGGTTCGGGTTGAAATGGTCACGTTTAACGCAGTATGTAGTCGTCATGGTAACAGTAAATATGTCAAAGCAGCAGCGTTGATGGTATAACTAGCCGTCAGGGTGTCTGTATTCAGCCTGTTGAAAGATATGCTAACCGCATGCTGCTACGCGTGTTTTCCATCTCTACATCCTCCCAAATTTCCCTCTTCTTGTTGGTCTGATTTTGCCGTTTCTGTGAATGGTCCACAGGCCTGTTGTGTATCATCCTACTGCTGCATTTGCTCCTAAAATGCTGTCAGTAATTTCCACAGCAGCTTCCAC
Organism: Amphiprion ocellaris; assembly: GCF_022539595.1. Lineage (NCBI taxonomy): Eukaryota > Metazoa > Chordata > Actinopteri > Pomacentridae > Amphiprion > Amphiprion ocellaris. The sequence goes on from NC_072775.1 coordinate 33,411,360, forward strand.
AATTAAACCGAGAAAGATGTAGAAAAATACGTGAAATAAAAAACACAACTAAAATACCCCCCAATCACTGAGAGGCAGATTCGCAGGGACTAGTATTATCCCAAGACGTTGGTGTTTGGCGAAATATAGTAGGTAATTTGCGGGGGAATTATTACTTCACAAATTACCGACATGGCGTATTCACACAGGATTAAGATCACCGACCTCCTCCGCAATTATTACAAATCACCAGAGGTCCCCAGGTAATACTAATCTGGTGCCAGTAGGCCTTTAGCCTGTTTCTTCTCATGTTGTGAAAAATGAAGTACAGTGAATCAGCCGTTAAGTTTCTTTTTGCTGTGTACCATTTGATGTGCTGACAAGGATTACTTTGATACTGAAGAGATCTTAAAACCTGAGGATTCTCGGGCGTCTTATGAACGGTTACAACTTTTGCACCATCACGGTATTTTACATTATCTCTCTAATCTCTCTGCCAACTCGAGTGTCTTCTGACTTCTTTGGACCTTCTTGTTTTATTGAATTACTCAACGTGTCTGGTGATTATATCAGTTTGACATTGTTTCAGGCCTTAAAGGTGACACTAACCAATTGTAGATGATGTACAACATGTTGTTGTGAAAGGCACTTTATAAATAAAGTCAAAGAAGTTTGAAACACAATAATTCTTCTAGTGCTGCTTATTCAAACTGATGGACTAAATAACTATTGTAACTATGACTGTCATGAGCTTTTTGAGAGTGTGTGATTCATTTGGTCATTATTATATTTCTCTTCTAACTTTTTTTGGCTGCGTACTTTCAGATTGAACATAAACATTATGCCTTTAAATCCAAGTCTCTTGACAGTTTTCTTGGTAAAACTGCTGGGCTGGCAGACCGGCCTCCTAACAACATGACGGGAAACAGTCATAACTGTGATATCAATGACCGCCGGGAGCTAAAAACTGCATGTTCAGTGTAGAATAAATGTGTAAATGTCTGGCAATACAATGCAGGAGTGACACACACAATAAAAGATGACAAATGGCAACCAGAGCAGCTCAGTTCTCATCTCTCTTACGATTTATTCACTTCAGGAGTGTCAGATTTCTGTCGGATGCTGGTGGAGGGTTACCATGGTAGTCGTAGTGCGTCTGAAAAGATGCACGGCTCGGTTTATTTACTGAAAAGTATGTCAAACAATAGTGCACATATATACTCCCTTCAGACTCAGTTGTTGCTTTTATACTATCGCTGCATTCCAAGTCCACATTCATCATAATATTACACTTTCAGCTTAGACTCCCTTTATTCTGTAAGCGTCTGCAGTGTGAAATCATTGGTCTGTAACTCGAGCTAATTAGGCCGATGCTGTACTTTATGTGGAACATGTAGCTAGCACCTGCTGGATGTGTTTGTCTTCTGAGTGGACTTTCTTCATTTCAATATCAGGTGACTTTATCTGAGCCAGGATGGAAGAACATTACACAGGAAAGTAAAGGTATCAACAACTCAACTCAAAATATTCTACTGCATTCAAGGTGTCGGTAAAATGTGTGCAGTGGTTTGTGTTACTGAGGGCTTGATTTGTAAATAACATGTTTCTAGCGTCTTCATGGACACCAACCAAGGACAAAAGCTCACCTGGACAAAGAAAACAGCCTGTAGTCATCAGTTCTGTGGTTGGGATAGATAAAAGTTTGAGTTTTCATGGAAAACATGGAATTGTCTGGGTGACCCCAAACTTTTGAAGGGTAGTGTCTGTCAACTTTAACTCATTTAGAGCAACTTTAATTCATTTACACTACCATTTTAAAGTCTGTGGTCACTTAGAATTGTCCTGATTTTTGAAAGAAAAGCATTTTTTTTTCAATGAAGAAAACATTAAATGAATGATAAATCCAGTGTAGACATTGTTAATGTGGTAAATGACTATTGTAGCTGGAAACAGCTGATTTTTAATGGAATATCTCCATAGGGGTACAGAGGAACATTTCCAGCAACCATCACTCCTGTGTTCTAATGCTACATTGTGTTAGCTAATGGTGTTGAAAGGCTCATTGATGATTAGAAAACCCTTGTACAATTAATGTTAGCACATGAATAAAAGTGGGAGTTTTCATGGAAAACATGAAACTGTCTGGGTGACTCCAAGCTTTTGAACGGTAGTATATATCCACAACTTTTTTATTAACAAACCATGGAAATATGAATGATGTGTTTCTTCTCCTTATTCCTGGGATGACACCAACAACCAAAGCCAAGTTCTTTGTTGTGTATGTACTCGGCCATTAAAGCTGAGTCTGATTCTTATTTAGCCTGATTTTCATTCGTTGGTAATTTCATTGTCTTAACACCTTAAAAAATCCTTCATCAAATATTCAGAAGGAAACAAAAACAAACGTGCTGTAAAATTAAAGCAAGGAACTAGTACTTTAATTGTGTAAAAATACCGTTCTTCATGTGATGGTTACTTTTTTTTTGTTTTACTGTAGTTCTGGACACCAAAGTTGCTGGAATATTATTCTTTTTTTCCATTTCTTTGTTTCTTTAACCCTTTGATGTGCAGTGTGGGTCAGGAGATGCCCATTTTCCAGTGGATTGGGGTCACTTTTGACCCATGTTGCACATCAAAGGGTTAAGCAGTGTATTACTGGAATGAAATTGTCTCTGTGACCCCAACGGCAATGTATCCATGGGACAACGTTAGACTATCCAAAAAGACAATGATCTGAAACATACAGAACACATGTATGAAAATGTTGGACTCCAGATCTAAATCCCATCGAGATCGACGCAAAGAGAAACGAAATCTCAGACGAGACATGCTGAAAGATTTTTAGCAAATATAATAACTGATTGAATGATGTGATGCCGCTGACTGAGAAAGTCCATAAAGTAGAACAAGATTAGTAGAAACTCTGATGCACTGAGTTGTAATAGAACAGAAACAAAACAACAGCAGCTCTACTAAACTCCCAGTTCCACATATTTGTAGTTTATAAGCTACTAAAATGATCGACGCTGCATCTGTTTGATCCAGACCTGAGTTTATGTTTTTGTTATTTTACATAGAAATGAACCGTAGAGTCCAATCCTTGATGTTTTACCATCTATTATCAGCTCTGTAATTCATTCACCTTCATGTTCTTTGGTTGAGTTTTTTTGATTTCTGTTGCAGGATTTAGTGACTCTGAAGCCACAAAAACAGGAACAGTTGTTGTTCTGTGCAGCCAGAGGGCGCTGTTGAGCAGAAAACATGTGAAACAGCAACAACCAGCTGAGAGTCCCTCTGACTGTTCCATCACTTTCATTGTTTGTAATATTTTAAAAAAATACTGAAATGGACATTTATAAAAAGCTTGATGACAAACCAGAGCTGCATCAAACAACTACTTTCATGTAGATTATTTTCTGAATTATTTAATCGCTAGTTTTGATTTCTGAGATGATGGTTTATCGTGTTTCTCAAAGCTCAAGATGACAAATATCTCAGTTTGGGTTTAGGTTGCTTTCATAAAAGAAGAAATAAAATAGAAAATATTCACATTTCAAGATGGTTAAACATTAGGAAAACAATAAAATAAATGAATAAACCAAGACAGTAGGCAGCAGGACACAGTGTTGCTGTTATTTATATGCAGGAGTGAGTAAAATCTTGCGTAAAATCACTTAAAGGTCAATGATTCTAACCGTGTCGCCTCTCAGTAGCTAAATTATTTCTTAGTTGAACACTTGAGGATTTGCTCTTATGATCAATCAAAAACAAACTGAAAGACTATATTGAAAATTCAGGCTCCAAAGTGGAAACTCAGTGAAAGAAAAATAAAAACATCTATGATAGATCATCTGTGATTTCCACTCAGGTGAACTGCATGAAACTGGTTCTAAAATGAGTCAACAGAACAGAACTTTCTCAGTTTTGGGCCTATAAGTTGTGTCTATGTCTGCATCATGGCTCCACATGGAGACGCATTAAACAGATGAACTGAAAAATCTGACAGTGAGGCTTCACAAAGACAAGAAGGATCCAGAAAGATCATCTAAAAATCAGTGAGACACAGTTGCAGCAGTAATCAGGAGGATAGAAGGATCCGTAGTTCCACTAATCGTGGCTGCAGTAGTCGTCCTCCTGAAATGACTCCACAGACAGTGAACTACTTTCACCATCTAACTGTGGAAAACAGACGGCAGCTGCTTCAGACTTGGTACAATCAACCTCTATGAACGGAGGACGAGAAAAAACACACTTCCTTTAAAAAACTGCAAGCTGAGTCTTTACTAAAGGACACTAAAAGAAGCCTGATGAATGTTGGAGAACATTCTTTGGTCAGATGAAGATAAATGAGTTTGGCTCAGATGGAGTCCAGCATGTTTGGTGTGAATCAGGACCACCACAGTGGATGTATTGTCCTGACAGTGAAGCACGGAGGCGGAAGTGTGATGATGTGGAGCTACATGAGTGCAAAAGGTGATGGGGAGAAGATATTTATAGATGAATATCTTTGGATAAACCAGAATACTGTCTGACTAGATGACTCTCAGTCGACAGAAGATTAATGAAGAGGAAAATACCAGCATGAGAACCATCCAAAGAACAAAATCACACAAGATTTTCGACACAAGAACCAAAAGAATTCAACAGAACACCTTTAGTGTATTTTAACCCTCCTGTTGTCCTCATTTATGGGCATCGATAAATATTGTTTCCTTGTCTGAAAAAAATCCAAAAATTCAGCAACAAAAATTCCCCACATTTGTGAAAATTTGCAAAACCTTCAGGAACAAAATTCCAATAATTCCTTAAAAGTTTCCCTTAAAAAATATATTTTAAAAAAACAACCCAAATTTGGCAAGAAAATTCTTGTAAATATTTTCAAGAAATGAGTAAAAATCTTTTTTTATATATAAATATCTAAAATGATTTCATATAAATCAGTAAAACTTCTAATATTTTCTTTAAAAACATTCAGAAAAAAATTAACCAAAATCCTGTGAAATTTGCTGGATTTTGGTTGATTTTTTGTGAATGTTCTTAAAAAAAACAATTTTTTTTACATTTCTTGTGTTTCCACCAAAAAATGTTGAAAAATTTGCCAAAAATGTTGAAAATATGTTTTTTCCCACATTTTCAAACTTTAAAATGGGTCAATTCTACCCACAGGACGACACGAGGATCAAAAAGGAAAGCAGCAGATATGAACTCAGATCATCACCTAGACGTGTCTAAAGCTGCTGCATATGAGAAATCTGGAAACCAAAAGCAGCTGAAGGTCCACAACAGGTTTCTTTGATCATTATTAACTCTCCTGTTGTCTTCATTTATGGGCACCAAAAAATATTGTTTCCTGGTCTGAAAAAAATCCAAAAATTCAGCAACAAAAATTCCCCAAATTTCTGAATATTTGCAAAACCTTCAGGAAGAAAATTCTAATAATTCCTTTAAAGTTTCCCTTAACAATTTTTTTTTAAAATCTCCCAATTTTGGCAGGAAAATTCTTGTAAATATTTTCAAAAAAATTGTAAAAATCTTCCAAATAAATCCTAAAAACATCTAAAGTGATTAGATATATATCGGTAAAATTTCTAATATTTTCTTTGTTGGAGCTAAAATATGGTTACTTTGTTTTGATTGTGGATAGTGTCGGTATGACTGTGTGGGTGTGGCTTTAGGAGCCACGGGGTTGACTGCATATATGATGGCTAATGAATGAATGAATGAATGCAGGTGTGCAGTTTGGAGAAGGAAGCCGAACAGTTTTCGACCGCGCTCAAACGCCGCGTCAAGCAGGTGAATGTTGTATAATATAGGTTTATTGGAGACTCAATGTTGACTGAATGATAATTTACCTGCAATGCCGTAAATAAATGAAACATCAGTAAAACGAGCAGAGACACTGTGTTAATTAGAAGCCACACGCGTCAGACTTAAGGACACTAACTGCCGCCTCAGTGACTACAGGTAAAATCACTACATTCTTTAAGAACATTCACATAAAAATCAACCAAAGTCCAGCGAAATTCGCTGGGCTTTGGTTGATTTTTTGGTGAATGTTCTGAAGAAACATTTTTAACATTTCTTTTTTTCCACCAAAAAATGTTCAAAGATTTCCCAAAACTGTTCAAAGATTTCCCAAAAATGTTGAAAATGTGGACATCAGAAGTTTCACTGTGAAAATACGTTTTTTTTGCCCACATTTTAAAACGGGTCAGTTTGACCCACAGGACGACACGAGGGTAAAAGAGACAGGCAGAGCAACACAAAGCCTCCAACAAAATGTGATGAGCTGTGGTTTTGGTTAGTTTATTTCCTGTTTTACTTTGAAACCTGCTTTTGTTGGGTGTTACTTGTGTTTTTACTTCCTGCCTTTGTCTGGTTTCCCTCCAGTTTGTGTCTCCCCAGTCAGTTTTGTGTATTTACAGTCTTTTGACGGTTCATTGTGTTTGTCAGCCCTGCTGGGTCTCTTCAACCCTCCTGTTGTCCTCATTTACAGGCACCAAAAAATATAGTTTCCTTGTCTGAAAAAAATCTGAAAATTCAGCAAAAAATTCCCCAAATTTCTGAAAATTTGCAAAAGCTTCAGGAAGAAAGTTCCAATAATTCCTTAAAAGTTTCCCTTAAAATTTTTAGGGGAAAAAATCCCTCAAATTTGGCAGGAAAATTCTTGTAAATAATTTCCAAAAACATAAGTAAAAATCCTCCAAAGAAATCCTAAAAATATCTAAAGTGATTCCATATATATCAGTTTTACTGATATATATGGAATCACTTATATATATAACCTAATACTTTCTTTAAGAACATTCACATAAAAATCAACCAAAATCCATTGAATTTTGCTGGATTTTGGTTGATTTTTTCTGAATGTTCTTAAAGAAACATTTTTTTTTAAGATTTCTTTTTTTCCCCACCAATAAATGTTGAAAAACTTCCCAAAATTGTTGAAAATGTGGAAGTTTTCACTGTGAAAATATATATTTTTTCTACATTTTCAAACTTTAAAATGGGTCAATTTGACACGAGGGTTAAGGACCGTCTCTACCACCATGTTGTCAACTTCCTGTTTGCTTTCTTTGTGTTCACCTGCCAGGTACCGGCCTGATTGCTCCATGTGCTAATCAGGTTTGTGGTTTTTTTGGACTTTTAGTTTGTATTTTCTTAGATCTACAGCTGCTCTTTTGTTTGCTTCCCTGCCTGAACACGTTACACCTCGAAGGAAGTTTGGCTAAAGTTTGCCTTTTTGTAAATCTAAAGTGTTAGTTTTTCATTTTACACCAGAACGAATACTCTAAGTAATCTGATTCTGAATCATTTCACATATTTACCAGTCATTTTAGAAGGAACACACATTTTGTGGCCCCACAAAAGAGTCAACGTCACAATTTTGTCAAAATGGCAAAAAACTGGAACCTTGTCCAGTTATATTCAGCTTCCACTGATGTTAGAGCCTCAAAAGTTGCTGAAATGTCAATCAAAGACTGTATTTTAGTGGAAATATGGATCCATCCACATGTACACACTTTCTGGGACCACAAAACCACACTCACTTTTTAAAAAAAATAATATTTTATCCATTTTTAACAGCCAGTAATAAAGAAACTGGCCTCTGCTGGAGCAAGTGTCATGACTGTGGGAGTTACATCTCTGGAGATATTGAGCACAAACAATATTTATTTACATGCAAAATGAAAAATAGAGAAATATTACAAAGCTTGAAATAATATCCACATTAATAATATAGGCATTTTTTTGATGAAAGATAATTTGATCTTTTACATCATTTCACTATAAAACTAAACGCTTTTTGCTGTATTTAAATCAGTAAAAATGATAATAATCTATGAATATTTGCCAGCATTTTGAAAATGAAAAATGGAAATGTTATGGGTAGGAAAATGGTAAATATTTTACTAACTGGTGTTTTACAGATTTTCCACCACTATAGGTGACATCTAGTAAAAATCATGGAAAAGATTTTGATGCATGTGCTAACTGTAAAATAAATACATTTAAAAATGTAAAAAGCAATCTGTTCTTTTATGTGTGGCCCAAAAAAAATATAGTTTTGCTGAATTTAAATTCCCTAAAAAGATCACTATTTTCCAGATATTTCCCTTTTTTATTTCTTCTACTTCTTCTTGTAATAACAATAATAATAATAATAATAATAATAATAATAATAATAATAACACACTTTATTATTGTTATTATAACTAGTGTTGTTATTTTATAGTTTTTGAAGGATCGTGTTCCATCATTTTTAACTTATTGTGTTCTGCACTTCTTTTACTCATTCTTCTTTGATTGTTTACAGTTTTACTTACTGTATTTAGGACAGTGAACGCGCCATTTCCATTTATAAAAACACAGATTTTGTTGAGGACATTATATACTTTTATAGCTAAACTCTATCAAATCTGATTTTTTTTTTAACGTTTCAGGTGAACCTTAATTAATCCCCCTGATGGTGTTTTACTCCACTGTGAGGCTCCACTCTGCTGGAACATCTTCTCGGTGCTGCAGGAGGCTGGACCTGTGATGATGATGACGCTCTGACGCTGTTTCCTCCTCCAGCCTCCTGCCGCAGACTCTCCATCCAGCCTCGCCTCTCTCTGACTCCCTGCAGCGGCCGCCTGCCACAAACAAACCGACCACCCGACCCACCACGGGACCGGGGACCGGACCGGACCGGTACACAGGACCGAAGAGCCCAGAGGAGGGAAGGACCATGACAGAAAATACCAAAACGCACGTCATCCTGCTGTCCTGCGGCAGCTTCAACCCCATCACCAAGGGACACATCCATATGTTCGGTGAGCTCCTCGGGGCTGCGGGTGGGGGAGGGCGGCGGGGCTGCGTGTTTTTAGGGGATAAAGATCAACAGAATCCCCCAAGAAATCTTAAAAAATCACAACCTGGGCCTTAAAAGATGGAAGAAAATGAAGGGAATTTGGTGAGACTGTCGCTGTCCGGCTGGGTGGTGCTGAAATGTTCGACGCTCATCCGCTCCAAAACACGTAAAATAAAAATAAAAACATACAGAAGGGTGACACAATGAGACTAACCCGGGTCAACGCCGTCTGGACCGGGTCTAAAGAGCCAGACACGGGAACGAGCCGCGTCGAAGCCCCGCAGGCCGCGCAGTGTGTGGCGCAGCGCACAAATGGAAGCTGGCGCACAGTTCCTCCTGTTCCTCCCGGATCCTCCCGGTCCCTGTCCGGGAACGGTGCCTTGCTCAGCGACGTTTTCCTGCGTCATCAGCGGCGGCAACAGGCCTCGTTAGACGGAGTGAAAGTAAAAGACGAATTAATCAGAGACAGACACAAGCAGAACACGGTGTTTGTTCCTCAGGACTGATGTTTCACTGATGTGTTCATGTGAAAGAGAATCCGTTTTTAATCTCTAAATGTAACTATTTACTCACTAATAATGATGCAGCTGTTTGTTATTAATGGATTTCAGCATGTGAGGCTATTAAGAGGCAACAAACGCCTTTAAAGTGACAAGACAACATGAAAACGTCCCTGAATTTATACTCGATAATGTTTTATTCCATCAGAGGAAAATAATGTTCCGTGAATAATCAGAGGCAATTTTGAAAATCTCAAGTTTTACCCTTAAAACTGTTGATATAATTCAATATATTTTTTTAAAATTATAACAAAGCACTCAAATCCACCACAAAACAGGACATTATTGCACTAAATTGTTCACAAGCTGGACATTAAGACACAACAGTAACTATAACTCTGACATTTATGTCAAATCATATGCTGCTACTAATCAGAGAAGATTGTTTTTCTGCCTTTAAGTCCCTTTAAATTGTGGGGGAAAAACATTCCCAATTAACATAAACTATAATCTAAGTATTGTGTTTCTCAAAGATTGATTTACAGAACATGAATTTAAATTCAAAATGCAATTATTTACTCACTAATAAGGATGCAGCTATTTTGAATTAATAGGATTTAATATATCAAAGCATTACGAGGCAACAATCCTTTTTAATGACCAGATAACTTGAAAATATCCCAGAATTTATACTTTTAAATGCTTTTTCTATCAAGGCAAAAATAATCAGCTGCAAATACTCAGAAACAAGCAAGCAAATTTCAGGTTGTCCTTAAATTGTGAAGGAAATCCAATAAAAACATTTGCATATTATTATGACAACATGTAAAAATCCTGGATATTAGCACAAAAAGCTATCGGTAACCTCAATATTAACATACCAAAGTGTAAATAAAATGGAATATTAAGATACAAAAGTACCAAAAACCAGGGTACTATCGCATTACACTGTTCAAAAATTGGAAATTGACACACAACAGTAAGAATACCACTCCAGATTCTGGAGGTTTTTACAGAGCAGTTTATTCATATAAGACCCACAGAAAACAAAACATGAATGGAATGGAATGGTGGAGTCCAAGAAGAATCCCCAAGAGCATCCTGGTAAATGTGAGCAGTTCTGGTAGAAACATCTCAATCAGACACTGGAAAGGTTGGTCATCATGGACGCCAACCAAGGAGGACTTTGCTTCTCCAAGAAAGATGAACAAAAGCTCAACCGGACAAAGGAAGAAGCTTCTGGTCTTCAGTTCTGTTGTCTGATGAGATGAAAATGGAGCTTTTTGGAGATGTGGACCAGAGAACGGAGAAGCATTCTGGACAGTCAGACGTGGTGGGAAAGTGATGCTTTCTGGGAGTTTTTCAGCCTCATCAAAGCAAACAGCATCATGAGAAAAGAGGACGATGTAAAGATTGTTGAGGAAAACATCTGACAGTCTGCAGAAAGACTTCTCCTCGGGCAGCGCCGATCCTTCTAACAGGACAATGATGTGAAACATGCAGCCAAAATGGTGAAGAAACGGTGACCAGAAAACAATGTGAAGATGTTGGAGTCCAGATCTGAATCCATTGAGAATCTGTGGAGGAACTGAAGACCAGAGTGAAGCTTCATCTTCAAAGTGCTGGAGATCAACACAAAGAGAAACAAAGTCTCACTGGAGACGTGAAGAAAGACTGTTAGCAACTACAAGAGCTGTTTGATGTGGCGGCAAATGAAGGCTTCGACACTGATTACCACGTCTCTTCAGTAGCAGGATTGTCAGGTTATTTCAGGCCTCCTTCTATCCAGCTGCACTTTCCAGCTCTTCCAGAGGTGCTTCCAGGCCAGATGAGATATGTAATCCCACCAGTGAGTTCTGGTTCCACCTCAGGGTCTCCTCCCAGTTGGTCTTGTCCAAGAAACCTCCCAAGGGAAGGTACCCATCAGTCACGTGAATCAGATGTGGAACCACCTCAGCTGACATCTTTTTCAGGTTTCTTCCAGCTGTTCAGGCTCTTCACAATATCTTTAATACTGAATTCACCCACAGTTATTTCAGACACTACCCAGACTTCATGGTTAGAGGTGAACGTTGGAGTGTAAATTGACCAGTAAATCAAGAACTTCACCACCATGATCCAGTACAATGCACCAGTCCGTCTGTCCATCACTTGTGCACAGGATCCTGAGATAGTTAAACTGCTTCACTTTGGGCGATAACTAACCCTTAACTAAGAGGAAGCCATCCACTTGTTTAGAAAAAAAACCCCTGGCTTCACACTTGGAGGTTCTAACTTTCACCTTGGCTGCATTCCACTCGAAGGTCACGACCTGATGAAACAAATAAGATAACATCATCTGCAAAAAAACTAAATGTAACTCTGAGGTCCCCAAACCAGACACCCTCCTCACCCTGACTGCATCTTGAGATCCCATCCATAAATGTCACAACAGGTTTGGAAAGAGAAAACAAGCACAGCTCTGAGTTTGGTTGTAGAAGGACCAGATCCCTCATAACTCCGGTACCCTCACAAAACCCCCACCGGTTTCCACCAATGACACAGTCGTAGGTCTTCTCCAAGTCCACAAAACATGTGGACTTGATGGTCAAACTGTCAACTCTGCAGGGATAAAGAACATTTTCACTGTTCCACAGTCAGGACAGGATGACCTGATAATTAGAACACAACCTGCAGTTTTTGAAAATGGGAACCACCCATCCTGCCACTCCACAGGCATCATCCCATTCAATCTCTAGCGGGAAATAAATAATGATAACTGGTGATTATCAGTGTAAGGTTTTGTTTTGACTATTGTTTCATGCCATTCACAGTCTCATTCTCTCTATTTCTTTGTCTGCAGAAAAAGCCAGAGAGTATCTGCACAAAACAGGGCGATTCATTGTGATCGGAGGGATCATCTCACCAGTACACGACTCCTATGGAAAACCTGTGAGTAGCAATGAAGTCACTTTTTGATTTGTTTGATGATGATCAAGAGTCATAAATGTGAAAAGAGATAGTATTTAAAATCTAAATAATTGTGAATACCAGTCTGCTGGATAAAAATAATAGAAATCAGTGTTGTCTCACTGTTATGATGCCTAAACCCAAACACAGGGATAACAAAGTATTTTTAAAAAGTTGCTTTACATTTGTTTGAACATTATATGGGAAAATGGCTCATGATGACATAGGAACGTGTGCAATAATACAGAATGTTCCCTTATGATCAATTGAAAACAAATATTTCAGAAAGACTATTTTTGCAAATTCAGGCCCCAAAGTAGAAACTGTAAATCCGGCTGTGATCACTGAAACTAAACCTGTAATTTACAATCAGACTAACTGCTTTAATATTGTTCTAAAATGAGCCGTGAACAGTAGAACATCCTCAGTTTTGGACCTATGAGCTGTCTGTCTATGTCTGCATCATGGCTCCACATGGAAAAGAATTAAAAGATGAACTGAAAAATCACAAAGATTGAAAATGATACAAGAAGATCAATTAAAATTCAGTGAAACAGTGTCAGCAGTAATCAGGATGTATAGGAGGAGCCATAGTACCACTAATAAGGACTGCAGTGGTCGTCCTCCTAAAATTCAATTTCAATTCAATTTATATTTATATAGCGCCAATTACAGGTCAAATTGTCTCAAGATGCTTTATAGAACCCATATGTCTGAACCCCCAGAGCAGCCCTAAGGCGACAGTGGCAAGAAAAACACCCTTTTTGAGGGTATTTCTGGCATGACTCCACGGACAGTAAACTACCTTTAAAGTGTCGCTGTGAAAAACAGACGGCAGCTGATTCAGACTTAGCACAGGTGGAAATGGAAATCAAAGTTTCTGTGAAGCTCAGACAGTGTGAAGGACACTTCAGAATATCAACCTCTGTAGACAGAGGTCAAGAAAAACACCCATGTTTGCTCTTTGGCACAAAACTGCAAAATAAACTTAACAAAAGAGCATGAAATGAACCCTGATGAATGCTGGGAGAACATTCTTTGGTCAGATGGAGATAAAATTGATGGAGTTAGATGGAGTCCAGCATGTTTGGTGTGAACCTGACCAGGACTACCACAGTGGATGCATAGTCCTGACAGTGAAGCACGGAGGTGGGAGTGTCATAATATGGGGCTACAGGAGTCCAAACGTGAATGTCTTTGGATAATCCAAAATACCGTTTGACTCGGTGATATATTCCAGCATCCATCACGACATCACACAAGAGTTTCTACAGGATGAAAAAATGAAACCTGGACGAGTGTATCACCTGACTTGAATCCAGGAGAACAACTTTGAGGTATTAAAAAAGACCAGCAGAGCAACACACTCCCTCCAGCAACAAGCAGCTATATTATAGTCTGTAAAGAATATCAGAACATGTGTTTTGTGGACTCTGGTATCCTTCATGCTGAGGAGGATTGAGTCTGCATCTAAAATAAAGGTGGACGTACAAATTACTGAAAAAAATAAGATCTGAATCTGAGTAATGAAAGGTGTAATGAGCTTTGTTGTTCCTCCTGTGGGGTCTGTATTTTTAACCCTCGTGTCGTCATGTGGATCCCATTGACCCGTTTTAAAGTTTGAAAATGTGGGGAAAAATATATTTTCACAGTGAAACTTCTGATGTCCACATTTTCAACATTTTTGGGAAATTTTTGAACATTTATTGGTGGAAAAAAAGATATGTTACAATAAATGTTTCTTAAGGACATTCACAAAAAAATCTACCAAAACCCAGTGAAATTCACTGAATTTTGGTTGATTTTTTTCTGAATGTTCTTAAAGAAAATATTAGAAGTTTTATTGATATATATGGAATCACTTTAGATATTTTTAAGATTTTTTTGAAGATTTTTACTCATTTTTGAATATATTTACAAGAATTTTCTTGCCAAATTTGTTTGGTTTTTTAATAATTTTTTTTAAAGGAAACTTTTAAGGAATTAATGGAATTTTCTTCCTGAAGGTTTTGCAAATTTTCAGAAATTTAGGGAATTTTTTTCCTGGATTTTGGGATTTTTTTTCAGACAAGAAAACAATATTTTTTGGTGCCCATAAATAAAGACAACAGGAGGGTTAACATGGTAAATCTAAACTCTTAGTTTTCATTCTTACATCAGATTAGAGGTAATCTGATTACTGTGACGTGATGCAATTTAGTTCACTTGACATTAAAGTGTTGTCGTACAGAGCTGCACTCACTGCTGTTACATCCTGTATCTGACTCATCTTCATCCTGAACAAACGGTTTCTGATGACGAGAAATGCTTCTTAATAGAAGGTCACAGAAACATGATTTTAGTATAAAGCTTCATTTGCCTCATAGGTAGACATTGTTTCATGCGTTTGACTCCTTTGGTCTTGCAGATAACATCACAGTTTGCAGCTGCAGCTCTCTGCTGCTGCTGTTGTTTTCCACTCTGCTTCCTGCTGGAATTAATGAAGGGCTTGTCCTACTTTTGCTCTGCCTCTATAGAAACACACAACATGAATAATAGATGCTACAGAAATCCAGTTTCAGCCACATCAGGAATCTTTGTTGTTCTTTTCAGACGCGATTTTTTTTGTTGGTTTCAGCATCTTCACCTGCACCTGATGGATTATTAATGATGGAGGTCATCCACATCAATAATGTATCAGATATGATTCCAGCTGATGACTCACACACCTGCCAGACGACAGCAGCTGCTTTTGGTTTACAGTTTTCTCATATGCAGCAGCTTTAGACACGTCTAGGTGATGATCTGAGTTCATATCTGCTGCTTTCCTATTTAACCCTCATGTCGTCCTGCGGGTCAAATTGATCCATTTTAAAGTTTGAAAATGTTGGAAAAAAAAATATTTTCACAGTGAAAATTTCCATATTTTCAGCATTTTTGGGAAATTTTTCAAAATTTTTTGGTGGAAAAAGAACATTCACAAAAAAATCAACTAAAATCCAACTGGATTTTGGTTGATTTTTTGCTGAATGTTATTAATCCTCCTGTTGTCTTCATTTAAGGGCACCAAAAAATATTGTTTCCTTGTCTGAAAAAAATGTAAAAATTCAGCAAAAAATTCCCTAAGTTTCTGAACATTTGCAAAACCTTCAGGAAGAAAATTCCAATAATTCCTGAAAAGTTTCCCTTAAAAGTTTTATTTACAAAAAATCCCCCAAATTTTGCAAGAAAATTCTTGTAAATATTTTCAAAAAATTAGTAAAAATCTTCCAAAAAATCCTAAAAATGTCTAAAGTGATTCCACATATATATCAGTAAAACTTCTATTTTCTTTAAGATCATTCAGAAAAAAATCAACCAAAATTCAGTGAAATTCGCTGGATTTTGGTTGATTTTTTTGTGAATGTTCTTAAAGAAACATTCTCAACATTTCTTTTGTTCCACCAAAAATTGTTCAAAAATTTCCCAAAAATGTTGAAAATGTGGACATCAGAAGGTTCACTGTGATAATATATTTTTTTCCCCCATTTTCATACTTTGAAACGGGTCAATTTTGACCCGCAGGACGACACGAGGGTTAAATAAAATATGAGAAGTTTTACTGATATATATGTAATCACTTTTAGGATTTCTCTGGAAGATTTTTACAAATTTTTTGAAAATATTTACAAGAATTTTCTTGCCAAATTTGGGCGATTTTTTAAAAAAAGTAAAACTGTTAAGGGAAACTTTTAAGGAATTATTGGAATTTTCTTCCTGAAGGTTTTGCAAATTTTCAGAAATTTGGGGAATTTTTCAGCTGAATTTTGGGATTTTTTTCAGAGAAGGAAACAATATTTTTTGGTGCCCATAAATGAGGACAACAGGAGGATTAATAATGATCAAAGAAACCTGTTCTGGACCTTTACACCTTCTTCAACAAACAGACGACGTTTGGCAGTGAGCTCTAATAGTGAGAATGAAAAGTAAAGATTAAAGGAGGTAATGTTAGTATGTTAAGACTCTGCAGGTGTTTCAGGCCAGATGTTGTGCTGATGTACAGATGTGGACTGATTGTGCTGCTTTGTGTGTCCTCAGGGTCTTGTGTCGAGCAGACATCGTCTCACCATGTGTCAGCTTGCCGTCCAGTCCTCTGACTGGATCAGGTAAGACGTCTTCCATCTTTCCGGGACTTTTACACTGAAAATGACCTCAGGCCTGGAGAGTCTTTCACAATAAAAGCCTCTTTGGACTGTTTTAGCTCGAGAACTTGTGTGTTTGTGTCATTTTGAGAACCGTGTCAGTTAAAGCATCTTAATCAGAATCTTCTTTCTTTTTTAATTTCATTTAGACTTGTTTACTTTTATCAGCTGAATATTGTCGCCTTTTGTAGTCCTTTAATGTCTCTTTGGAGTTAAATGGCGTCTCCTTCGGTGTTGGTTTATGCAGCAGTTTTGTGTCTTTCTGTTGTCCTGTAGTGTCACTTTTTGTAGTCCTTCAGTGTCTCCTTTCAGCTGTTCGATGTCTGTCTTTGTGGTCATCTTACATCTGTCTATGTAGTCATTTTGTGCGTCCATGTCGTCATTTAGCGTCTTTTTTTATAACTTTTTGTTGTCCTTTTGTGTCTCCTTGTAGTTTGGTTTGCATCTGTTTTTGCAGTCGTCCTGCGTCTCTTCTTGTGTATCTTGCAGTCATTTTGTGTAGTGATTTGGCATCTCTTGAGTCTCTTTTTGTAAGGGTTTGGCATGTCTTCGTGTAATGTTTCGTTGTTGTTTTGTCTTCTAGTAGTTGTTCGATGTCTCTCTTTGGTGGTTGTCTTGCTTTTTGTTGCTTTGTGTAGTCCTTCAACGTGTCCTTGGAGTTAATCAGCATCTCTTTTGGTGTTGGTTTTTGCAGCAGTTTTATGTCTTTTTGTGCTCCTTTAACGTCTCTTTTTAGCTGTTCTGTGTCTGTCTTTGTGGTCGTCTTGCATCTGTTTTTGTACTCATTTTGCGTGTCCATGTTGTCTTTTAGCATCTATTTTTGTAACTTTTTGTTGTCCCTGCGTCCTGTAGTTTGGTTGCTGTCTCTTTTTGTGTAACGTAGTCATTTGCCGTCACTTTTTGATGTCAGTTGTTGTAGTCTTTTTGTGTCTCCTTGTAGTGGTTTTCCATCATGTTCTGCACCTTTTTTGTAGTACTTTTATGTCTCCTTGTAGTTTATTTGCTGTCCGTTTTTGTGGTCGTCCTTCTTCTCATTTTGTGTAACTTGTAGTCATTCGGAGTCTCATTTTGGAGATGTCATAGATCTCTTTTTGAAGGGATTTGGAATGTGTTTTCATGTCCTCTTTTGTTGTGTGTCTTCTTGTAAGTTATTTGGCGTCTGTCTTTGGTGGTCGTCTTGTGTCTCTTTTTGCAGTCATTTTGTGCGTCCCAGTCGTCATTTAGCGTCTTTTTTTGTTACTTTCTGTTGTCCTTTTGTGTCTTCTTGTATTTTGGTCTCTGTCGTCTTGCATCTCTTTTTGTTGCTTTTTGTAGTCCTGTAACGTCTTCTTGGAGTTCTGTTGGTGTTTCATTTTGTGTGTACTTATTGTCATGTTGTGTGTCCTTGTAGCAATCAGGCATCTTTTGTAGTGACTTGCCGTCTTTTTGCCTTCACTTTTTGTGTCTTCTTGTAGTTATTTTCCATCACTCTCTGCATCTCTTTTTGTAGTAATTTTAGGATTCCTTGTAGTTGGTTTCTTTTCTTCTTGGAGTTGTTCGGTGTCTCTCTTTGGTCGTCATCTTGCGTCTCTTTTTGTAGTCACTTTGTGCGTCCTTGTAGTCATTTAGCGTCTTTTTTCTGTTACTTTTTGTTTCCTTTTATGCCTCCTTGTAGTTGTTTGGTATTTCTTTTATGTGGTTGTCTTGTGTTTGTTTTTGTGCCGCTTTTTGTAGTTATTTTCTGGATTCTTGTAGTTATTTAGCATCACTTTTTGCAGTTGTCCAGCGTCTCTTTTTGTAGCCAGTTGCCGCTTTTTTTCTGTCATGTTTTGTAGCCTTTTGTTCCTCCCTGTAGTTGTTTTTCATCTCATCTTGCAGTATTTATGTCACCTAGTATTTTGGTTAGCACCTCTTTTTTACGGTTGTCTTGTATTTCTTCTTGTTGTCATTTTGTGTGTCCATGTAGTGATTTGGCATCTCATTTTGGAGCTGTTTTACATCTCTTTGTGTAGGGATTTTGTATGTCTTTTCTTGTGAATTTTTGTTGTCATTTTACATAACATTGTAGTTGTTTGGTGTCTCTTTTTGATCTTTTTTTAGTGTTGTTGTAGTTGTTTAGTGTCTTTATGGAGGTCTTCGCCTCTGTTGTCATTTTGTCTCCTTATAATCACTTTGTGTCTCTTTTTGTAGTATTTTTTATTGTTTACTTGCTATTAAGCATCCCTTATATGAATAATTAACTGTGTTTGTTGGGTTGGGTGCAGGGTGGACCCCTGGGAGTGTTATCAGGACACCTGGCAGACCACCTGCAGCGTGCTGGAGCATCACCGTGACCTCATGAAGGTGGGTGTCGGCTTGTTTTGTCTGGATGGAGGGTTCAACGTCTGTATTCGCATTTTAGATGAAGACGAAAAAGCAGCTCTGTCCTTCGTTCTGAATCCATTCCTGATGATGTTTGTGCTCCTCAGAGAGTCACCGGCTGCATCCTGTCCAACGTCAACACGCCGTCCACCACTCCTGTGATTGGTCAGCCACAGAACCAGACCACGCCCATCTACCAGAACCACAATAACATGAACCACAGCCCCACAGCCAGTGAGTCAGAACTCCACACAGCAGCACAAAACGCTGCAGCTGCCTTCTTTTTACACTATTTGTTTCTGCAAAATATAATTGACATTAATGACCTGATGAGTGCTGGAGAAGGTTTTAAGCTTTGCTCCTCTGTGTCTTCCTCTGCTCAGTCAAACTGTGGGGGAAGATCAGTGAGAGTTTGGGCAAAATCTGCTGCGTCCGCCCACACATCGAGCGCTTCACCTTCGTAGGTAAGGACACAACAAAACTACACAAGAGGACAAATACACAAAGAAGACATTCAAACTGTCCGAAAAATACAATATTACAAAACAACGGCTGAAATTATATGGAGGATTTCTCTCCTCGATTTGTATCTTTTGTGAGTAAAAGTGCAGATTTGGAAAATGTTTCGGTCACAAATTAGGAGTCAGAGGGAGAAACAATTAGTGGAGTTTGTCAAGGAAAGAGGTGATGGAAGTCGGGGAGATTAAAAAAGGAATAAAAAAGACTGTGAAGAAACAGTTTATCTGCGAAAACTTTCATTAATTTAATTAATGTTTGATCTTCCTCCAGATATGTGCATATATAATACCAACCTATAGACATTCTGTAGTAAAACTAACTGTGCTTATCTTTCAGTACATATCTTGCATTCGTTTTTATTTTGTAGCTCATCACAGCTGACACGTGTATCATATATTGAAGTGTGATCTGGGTCTAATCAGTCACAAAAATGTGTAATTTTATCATTTTGTTCTTGGATATTATGACTACTTTGAGTGAGATGCAGCTGAAGAAAGAGAAACTGAAAATAAAAGGAGTTAACACCAGAGGAATAAAACCAAACAGAAGATAAAAACAAAGATGAGATCGACACTGAAAGACTGTAAGCGCTGAGCTCACTGGGAAAATCTCCGGCTGTCGAGTCTCATCTGAGCTTCGTCCTGTTTCCCGGAGTATAATGTTTCCATTACATGAGAGCATAATGGGATGCTAACGACTGTTGCAGCCCTCAGGGAGCTATGACTCGTAGAAGACTTAAGATATTGATTGCAAAACACATGAAAATGTAAATTTGTGCTCTTTTTTTTTCTTTCTTTGGCATGTGATTACCGTATAAGCAGAATGTTGCCTTTAAAACTGTCAACATCCATTAATTCCTACTACTATTACCCCTTTGTAATAATAGTAGTAGTATTCCTCCTCTTTACACTGTTTTTACTGCACAAACTGTAGAGTCAAGAATCAAACCTCACCACCAACAGACTTTTTTCTTTATTAAATGGTGAATATTGATTGAGTTGAAGGGTTAGTTGAATTCTTAAAGAAGGTGGAGTCATGGCAATTTTTGCTCCAATCCTTATTTTTCAACCCGAGGGTGATTTTTCATTTTTATTTTTCCTTTGATTAGGATCAAAAGAAGCTTTAAAAATATAGGCGTATGGTGCCAGTCATACTTTGTGAGAAAAAAATGTACTGAAACTATGCATTTTGCAAAAACAGAAAGATGCAAAAATGTCAAAATTTTACCTGTTTTACTTTAAAACTTGCATTTGCACAGAAAAAAAATGAGGCAGTTAGAAGCAGAGTGGTCTAAACCACTAAACATCCAAACTGAGTTTTAAATAATTTCTGTAATATTTTATGGTCTGGATTTTAGCGTTACAGTGGCACTTCGAACGTTAGACCATTCCTAAAAACACAAAATTTCAAACCTATTTTTCTCAACCCTTCAAATATCAGACTAATACGAGATGGTCAGGTGTAAACTTTTATTTTTAATTTGGTGACCTGCGATAGAACAACCCGTTTAGGTTTTTATTTAGATTTTTTTATTCATGTATCTTCTTCCATTTCAACATCATCATTTATTTGTTCAGCAAACAACAAACCAAGAATGTTTTGTATTGCTGATAGAAACTGTGTAATATGTATAATTACTCCTGTTTTGTGTCGTGTCAGATGAAAACGCCAACCTGGGGACTGCCATGAGATACGAGGAGATCGGTGAGTGGTCTCCGGAGTGGACTGCTGTGTTTTGTCCTCTGGTTTTTCCTTCCTGCTGTGTCTGAACTCCTTCTGGTTTGTTTGAAATCCGGTAAACGTGATGTTTACTGAGGTGTGTCTCTTTCCTCCTGCCTGTTTGTCGTCTGTAGAGTTGCGCATCTTGCTCCTGTGTGGCAGTGATCTCCTGGAGTCCTTCTGCATCCCTGGCCTGTGGAAGGACAGTGATGTAAGCACCCTGTAGCCACGCCCCCTTCTACATGTAGCCCCGCCCCCTTTAGCTAGTTTCCCCGGGACTCTATCGCAATGATCAACAGGTCATTTCGATGTTGTTGACAAAGGAAACAGCTGCAGAGTAGTTCTCATCAAACAACCGCTTTACCACATTCATTTCTGGGTATTGGAGAGAAATGCTTTCAAACTGACACAGCTAAAGAAAAAATAAAGTAGTTAAACATGAAAACTTTTGCTGGAGGAGTTGTGTTGCTCTTTCTTTCTATTTAAAAGGCCCAAAATCTATTCTATTCTATCTTCAAGTCAAGTGACATAATAGTCCAGGTCGTAGTTTTCACATTGTTCTTTTCAGACACTCGACTTTTTTTCCTAG
Source organism: Amphiprion ocellaris (assembly GCF_022539595.1). Classification (NCBI taxonomy): domain Eukaryota; kingdom Metazoa; phylum Chordata; class Actinopteri; family Pomacentridae; genus Amphiprion; species Amphiprion ocellaris. The sequence continues at coordinate 33,432,969 of NC_072775.1, forward strand.
ATTTTGTGCTTTGGATGATTCTCATGCTGAAATATTCATCTTCTTTAAACTTCTGCACACTGAAAGCCATCTTGGTTTATCCCCAGACATTCAAGGTGCATCTATAAATGTCTTTTTTTGCACTCATGTAGCCTCATGTCATCATATTCCCACCTCCGTACTTCACTGTCTGGACTATGCATCAGCTGTGGTGGTCCTGGTCAGGTTCAAACATCTGGACTCCATCTGAGCCCAACTAGTTTATCTTCATCTGACAAAAGAATGTTCTCCAACATTCATCAGGCTACTTTTCATGTTTTTTAGCAAAGTCTAATCTGTAAATTTAGTTCCAAACATCAAGCAAGAGTCCTTGGTTTTTGGTCCTCCGTCCACAGAGGTTGATGTTCTGAAGTGTCCTTCACAATGTCTGAGCTTCACAGAAAATCTTATTTCCATTTATAATCCCTGAGTCAAGCCTGAATCAGCTGCTGTCTGTTTTTCTGTTAGACTGTGAAAGTAGTTCACTGTCTGTGGAGTCATTTTAGGAGGACTGCAGCCCTGATTAGTGGTATTATGACTCCTTCTATACCTCCTGATTACTGCTGACACTGTGTTTCACTGATTTTTAGTTGACATCATGGATCCCTTTCCATCTGTGTGAAGCCTCATGATCAGATTTTTCAGTCCCTCTGTTCAATTCTTTTCCATGTGGAGCCATGATGCAGAAATAGACAGACACAGCCAATAGGTCCAGAACTGAGAAGGTTCTGCAGTTTTCAACTCATTTTAGAGGCATGTTAAAGCAGTTATACTGATGGAAATCACAGGTGGACTCAGTTTAGCTTCAGTGGATGCTTTTTTTGTTGCACTTAGCTTTTACTTTAAGGCCTGAGTTTTCAATATAGTCTTAAGTATTTGTTTATGATCGCTCCATTACTCTGCTGTTCAGCCCAGAAATAATGCAGGTATTAAGAGGTGATACAGCTTAGAATCATTTGACATTTGGCTGATATTACAAATCAGCCACTTTCAGTGCCTGAAGATCTTCCATCACAACTTCCGTTTTTTTTATGTTCACATCCAAAGAATGTGTTAATATGATAATATGCTTTAAATCTGTTTGTGATTCTCTGCAGTTTCAGCCACAGAGAAACTAGTAACTCAACAGACAGATTCTGGTTTGTGTATCTGTTCTGGACGTCTCTTGTAATCTGTGCGGTTGACTGTTGAGAACTAAGAAGTTGCAGCAAACTTTCCTGTGTCAACAACTGAGGTGCAGTGGTGAACATGGAGTGATCCATGTTCACCATATGGAGGTTTGTCATCTGAACAAACCTCCATAGATCTGGTGTTGCATCCAGTAACTACTAGTTGTCGTTGTTCTGACTGGGAGTTAACGTTGCAGTCGAAGCCGTTGGATCCAAGTGGAAACAGAAAGAATGAAAAGGTTTATCGTCACCTTCCACCTGCCCCGAGTTCCTGCAGTGGAAAGATGCTTTTTGAAACTGAACAGCACAAAAATTAGAGCTGCACCTGAAAGCACCTCACAAATCTTCTACTCAGCAAGCAAACCCACCACTCATGGGCTGTGTCCGAAATCATCCACTCATTCCCTACTTATTGTTTAGGCACCACTAAATAGTGAACTATGCATGGAGCTCCACGACAAAAGTAATGTTTTGGACACTAATTGAGTCTCGGCTCTATTAATTACGTCACTGATGTCGCTGAATTAAAGCGTATCAGATCGATGTTGGCTTTGGTGGTGAACCGTCCGGCATTTTTGGGATAAATTCATATTATACTAAGCGCATTTTCCAAAATTTGTCAATGAAAATAAACTTTTTTATTTGTTTGTGTTGCCATACATCACTCTGCGTCAGTTAACCCTCCTGTTGTCTTCATTTATGGGCACCAAAAAATATTGTTTCCTTGTCTGAAATAAATCCGAAAATTCAGCTGAAAAATTCCCCAAATTTCTGGAAATTTGCAAAACCTTCAGGAAAAAAATTCCAATAATTACTTAAAAGTTTCCCTGAAAAGTGTTATTTAAAAAAAAAAATCCCCCAAATTCAGCAAGAAAATTCTTGTAAATATTTTCAAAAACTTTGTAAAAATCTTCCAAAAAATCCTAAACTGATTACATATATATCAGTAAAACTTCTAATATTTTATTTAAGAACATTCACGTAAAAATCAAACAAAATCCAGCGAATTTCATTGGATTTTTGGTTGATTTTTTTTGTGAATGTTCTTAAAGAAACATTTTTTTTAAACATTTCTCTTTTTCCACCAAAAAATGTTCAGAAATTTCCCAAAAATGTTGAGAATGTGGACATCAGAAGTTTCACTGTGAAAATATTTTTTTTTTTGTCACATTTTCAAACTTTAAAATGGGTCAATTTCACCCGCAGGACGACACGAAGGTTAAGCATATTAATACGAATTATTATTTTCAATTTTGATACTTTTGTGCCACAACTCAGGATTTGTCTTTTCTCGATATATTCAGTAGAAAATATGTCTTTACACTGTAAACTGGCTGTCTCATCCACTGCCGTTCTCCTTCGATGCAATGCATGATGGGACATATGGTTTTGTTGGCGACCTTCGGCTGTACGCTACTTTTCACGGTGCATTGTGTGATACTTTGATTGACTATAGAGGACGTATCAATGACAACTTAACATTTGGACAGCACCATACAATGAAGAACATACTATATAGTGAGTTGTGACTGATTTCGGACTCAGCTTTGGAGTTTCCATGAGATGATCTGATTTTGATCTGAGGTTTTGCTGGTGTGACCACATCAAGCTGACGTTCCTCCGCCGACCCTTCAGACTGTTGTTGGCACTGACAGTTGTGTCTCTTTACCCTCAGATGGAGGTGATCGTCGGGGATTTCGGGATCGTTGTGGTTCCCCGTGACGGAGCCGACACGGAGAGGATCATGAATCACTCCTCCATCCTCCGCAAGTACAAGGTGAGGGAACATCATTCACCTCTGGTTCATTTTAATCCTCACAAATCTTCCCTGCTGACCTCTGGGTTGTTCTGCTGTTTCAGGACAACATCACTGTGGTGAAGGACGCAACGAACCATCCGATGGCCATTGTCAGCTCCACCAAGAGCAGGTGGGAATAAACAGACACTCAGATATTTTTAAAAAATGAATCCAGAACAGCACCCATGTTTGTACCGCTGCTGTAGCATAGTTTGTTTTAGGTTTTTCCTTCACATTACAGAGAACAGTTTATGTGAATTTACAGCAGAACACTTCAAACAGTCCAGACTGTGCTGGAGGAAGAATATCATTTACATACTTCTGTCTTACAGTAGGGAATTTACACCAATCAGGCGTAACAATATGACCACGTGCCTGGTATTGTGTTAGTTCCCCCTATGCCATCAAACATGCTCTGAACCGTTGGGCCTATACCAGAGGACTTCTCATCGGGGTGTTCTATGGGGTCTGGACCTGGACGTTGGCAGTGGATCCTTTGGGTACTCTGGCTTGTGCAGTAGAACCTCTTGGAATCAAACTTATTCCACTGCATCCTGTTGATCAGAATGGGGTCTTGGAAGTTTGGGGGTCAAATCAACATCTTGAGTGATTGCCATGTTCCTGATTGTTTGATGTGTTAGCGATGTGGTGGGGTGTATTTTAGTGCTGGGGTAGGCCAGTAACATTTAGGATTTCCATTTGCATGAAGGAGTGTACTTGTTCTGGGACAACATTTATTTGGGTGTCTAAGTGTCATCACCGCAGATGCCAGGATCCAAGGTCTTGCAGCAGAACCCCACATAGAACCAAGATGATCAGTGTTATTTACTTCACCTGTCAGTGGTTATAATGTTGTGGCTGATCAGTGTATATAGGCAGGAAAATGTCAGGAACATCCGAGGACATCTGGTGGACAGTTAGAGAAGTGCAGGTCTGGAGAGTTTAACGAGGATCCTGCAGGTCTGTAAAGCACTGATTTCAGGTAGAAGCGTTACTTGAAACCACGTTAACAAAAGTTGGCTGGAAAATCCCCACTTCCAAAATGTATTAGTTTGTTTTTTTACTCTTTAGCCATTCTGTCCATTTATGTTCCGCTCTCTGACCAGGTTGTGTTCTCGTACTAAATAATTGCATTATTAGGAGTTAAGCAGCTGAATGACAGTATGTAAACCACTATGTTTACATACTATTGAATCCGTATTTTATCTTTCCTATGTGCGAGGAGGGAGATAAAATATTTCCTGTGGTTCCTGTAATTTAACACAACATTCACATTTAAACTTTGATGTAACATAAATCTCCTGAAAAGTCACAGAAATGTGCCATATCCATACAGAAATCCAGTGTATGTCCATTAATACACTGTTTAAAGAAAAAAAGAAATGGGAAAAAAACATAATATTCCAGCAACTTCAGTGTCCAGAACTACTGTAAAACAACAAAAAAAGTAGCCATCTCATGAAGAACGGTATTATTACATACTTAAAGTACTAGTTTCTTGCTTTCATTTTACAGCAGGTTTGTTTTTTCCCTTTTTGAATATTTGATGAAGGATTTATAAATGTGTTAAAATAATGAAATTACCAATCAATGAAAATCAGCCTAAATATTCAATTCAATTCAATTTTATTTATATAGCACCAATTACAGTCAAATTGTCTCGAGACGCTTTACAGAACCCATATGCCTGATATATAGAGAATCAGAATCAGCTTTAATGGCCGAGTACATACACAACATACAAGGAATTTGGTTTCAGTTGTTGATGTCACCCTAGGAATATGGAAGATAATAATAAAATAGCTATGAATAATTATATACACTACTGTTCAAAAGTTTGGGGTCACCCAGACAATTTCATATTTTCCATGAAAACTCACACTTTTATTCATGTGCTAACATAACTGCACAAGGGTTTTCTAATCATCAATTAGCCTTTCAACACCATTAGCTAACACAATGTAGCATTAGAACACAGGAGTGATGGTTGCTGGAAATGTTCCTCTGTACCCCTATGGAGATATTCCATTAAAAATCAGCTGTTTCCAGCTAGAATAGTCATTTACCACATTAACAATGTCTAGACTGGATTTATGATTCATTTAATGGTATCTTCATTGAAAAAAACTGCTTTTCTTTCAAAAATAAGGACATTTCTAAGTGACCCCAAACTTTTGAACGGTAGTGTATATATTCAGATGCATACACATCTATAAACAAATATATATGGACAATAGTGCAAAATGACATTTGCTAGAGTGATAATATAGTGGAAAAAGCAGAAAATATTGTTCTTAGCGCAGAAATGTTGTGCAGGTGCAGTATTGTACAAAAATAACAAGAAAAGCACTCGGAGCATAGTACTCTGCCAACCTGCTCAGTCTGTGTATCAATTCTGGATGAAATCTTTACTAAAAAATTACCTTGTACTGAGCACAGGCATGTGTTATGCATATGTACATTATGTACAGATATCAAATCATGTGACCTAAATATGGTAGCGAGTGGCGGGATTTGATGAGACTCAGAACCACCCCCACAATTTAATCAATTGTTCCTTGTATGATTTCCAACAGATAAGTCCTGATAAGTCCTCAGCAGTGGATTTGTAGTGGGATCACAATCATGTGATCGTCAGCGGGCAGCTGATGTAGTGTTCACTTGTTGTCATGGTTACAGTGACGCCGTGCCGCTATCTCACAATAGGAAATCTTTAACAAATCCATGGATCCAGACAAGAAGTCAAACTCTAATCACTTGATCCTTGTGCCATTTCTGACCTTCCCTTGAAAATTTTATCCAATTCCATTGATCCGTTTTTGAATAATGTTGCGAACAGATGGAAGGATTTAAGTATGCCAATCGTCACATAACTCCACTGCGTTCCTTGGTGGAGTAAAAAGTCAGCAGTATTTTAGCTGAGCATGACTCAGCGGTTTATTAACGTTGTGCAAGTGGGGAAGAAGCTGTTCTTGTGTTTTGTGGTTGCAGAAAAGTGTCAAATGTTTTCTTATATAATTCCATGTTACACTGCAGAGGGGCAGCGTGGACCTCAGTGGACTCGCGTGGATGAAGAAATTTACGTTTACTCTTGTGGACACATGAAAAACATGAATTGGACCTTAAGAGGTTAAAACATGACCTGAAAGACTGACCTCCTGGTTGTTTCCCTGCAGACTGGCCCTGCAGCACGGCGACGGCCACGTGGTGGACTACCTGAGTCAGCCCGTTATCGACTACATCCTGCAGAGTCAGCTGTACATCAACGCCTCGGGATAAAGGCCTGCAGCATGAAAACAGGAAGCGTGGAGGTGTAGGGGGGTGGGGGGGGCGGATACCTTCAACCATCACCTATATAAATATACTGTAACTCCTCCCCTCCCCTGAAAACTAAAACGTCCTTGTCTGTCTTCTGTGTCAAACATATACTCTTCTTTGAGCTGTCGCTTTCCAACAGGAGCTTTAGTGTCCCTCCTTCTGTCTGTGTCATGTGACTCTACCATCAGGGAGGGAGGGGTGGGGGAGGACGGCAGGGTGGGGGATGCATGACACACATCCGGGCAGCAAAACGGCGGCGTTACCGGGCTTCATGCAAGAATCGCTCGTACCGACAGTTTGTTCTTTTTTGGAGCTTCACATTAAAAATCAAACATTGAGGCTCGAAATTTAAAGTCTACCTGAAATTCACACCAATTGCTGCTCAGAATAATTCTCAAACTGCAACATTTGTGTTACCTCAGTGACATTTTACCAAAAACAGATTGAAGTTTTGTTTATTTTTCTGCATCTTTCTGTCACTTTGGTGCCGACAGCCAAATATCTTGATGCCACTTTGACCAAGTGGTAGCTGACTCGATTGGATCCTGAAGTTACAGCACGTCTTCATCCTACATCTAGTGAATTGTAGACCTTAAGGTAGAATTCAACTGATTTCCCGACTATTCACTGTGTAGTACTAAAAAAGAGATGCATACCTGCCTGGAATAATGTAGCAGTTACACTCATAATTTGTTCTTCTAATGCAGAGCATACACATTCTGCGTATTTCTTGATAGTACCTCGTGTAATTATGTGCAGGATTATCAGTGATGTCCAGTTCTTTTCAGTCTCTGTCAGTAAGAACTTGGAAATGTATTTACATAATGGACTTTTGTATTGTAAAAACCTCCTTTAATCTACTTTTCAGCGACATTTCTCGACTCCACAGTAAATCCCAGAAGTTTGCTTGTTTTTCGACCACTTGTTTTGGCTTTTGGATTTGGGTTCTTGGCCCCAATGCAGCCCTCAGGTTGAAAACCAAACTTGAAAACATCCATCCATCCATGTTCTTACACTTATCTCGGAAGGCAGCAGGTAATTCCAGACATCCTTCTCCCCAGTTCCTCCTTTATGATTCCAAGGTGTTCCCGGGTCGGATGAGATACAACGAGACGTCGCATCCTGTTGTGTCCGTCTTTACGTACGATCTGAGGTGGAAATTTGTTTGTGCAAAAACTCCTCCGAGATAAGATCGGAACATCAAAGTCTCTCAGTTTCTTGCATGAAGCCCGTCGTTCTTCTGTGAAGTCCGCTGTCGTCTTAGAATCACTAAATCTCTCAAATCTCTCAAATGTGACAGGATGATGGTTCAGTTCGACTGGCGCTCAACCGCAGGGAACTGTAGCAACGGCTCTGATGCTGCAGGCTGTGGTTTGAACACAGATAAAGGAGACTGCAGGTTGTCGTGTGGTCCTCTGATGATGACGATGGTACCTTTCTGTAAAGATGTGATGCTCAGCAGCAGCAGCCATGTTGTTGTTGACGACTGAGTCTCAGACTATTTTGTTTCCTCTTCGTTTGCTCCTGTTCTTAGACTGCATGCTTAGACAGTTTGGTTCTGGCATGAACGTTTATCACTCGGTAGATTCTGATCTGTTGTGAATGTGTTTGCAAAAAATAAAAAGAAAGACAGAACACAAAAAATAAATATCTATAAAAATAAAGTAAATATAGCTACAGTGGGGCTCATCGTCGCCCACATCTGTCCATTTTCTATCCACTCTGTAAATGTACAGATCTCATCAGTGTAAAATGTTTGCAATGATTTCTACATGCGTGTGTGTGTGCGTATGCGTGTGTGTGTGCGTATGCGTGTGTGTGTTTGTAGGATTTTAGCTTCCTGACAGTCACAATCTGTTGTAACATGTAGCTGAAAATGAATCTAGTTTTCCATATTAATCTGCCTTGTTTTGTTGCGCTGACTTCTTCTGATTGTAAACTGTGATGCACTGTTTAAAAATGACATTTTAAATCTGTCTGTCTGTGTGTGTTGAGATTTTTCGGCACAAATGTGTGTTTACAGATCAGGACTGAAATTTAATGTACCGTAATGACAGCGAGCGACAGCGATCTCAAAGAAGATGAGAAGGAGGTATGAGTGAAGCTGAATTTCATTTTCCAAAAAACAAAGAAGGGAATTTTGATTCTTTACCAATTTAAACCTGCGGTTACATTTACACCCCACTGCTGGCAAAATAAAATATTTCTTTGAGGAAATCATTGAAGTCTACTTATTAAATCTTCTTCCAAATGTCTGTTAGTGGATGGAATTCAGTTGCCCAGTCTCAACTCTCATAGATGTGATGTATTTTCAACTCTAATAACAGAAAATGAAACAACTTTATTTTTTTAAATTTATTTATGACTCTAACACATACAATAAAATGTAAATTTCTTGTTTAGATTTTACACTCAACTCAAATATAGGACAATTTGATCTTTTTATTTTCTTGACTGGAATCTTTTTCTGGTTCTTACTTGTGGCTGATTTTGACTCACTTGTTAAGACCATATGTATCATGGTTGTCTAGATTTTCCAATGACAATTGTTAATTTTCTATGATGTAATCATTGAAACCCCTCTTTGTCACAAAAATAATCATTTATTGTAGGTCTTCTAGAAATGTGCTGGGTCAAAAACATACATACAGTATTGCTAATATTAGGTGAAACGTCTTTTGGTTGTTTTCACCTTAACCCTCGTGTCGTCCTGTGGGTCAAAACTGACTCGTTTTAAAGTTTGAAAATGTGGAAAAAAAATATAGATTTTCACAGTGAAACTTCTGATGTCCACATTTTCAACATTTTTGGGAAATCTTTGAACATTTTTGGTGGAAAAAAAGAAATTTTAAAAATATTTCTCTAAGAACATTGACAAAAAAATCTACCAAAATCTAGTGAATTCGCTGGATTTTGGTAGATTTTTTTGTGAATGCTCTTAAAGAAAATATTAGAAGTTTTACTGATATATATGTAATCACTTCAGATATTTTTAGGATTTTTTGGAAGATTTTTACTCATTTTTTGAAAATATTTTCTTGTCAAATTTGTTTTGTTTTTTTGTTTTTAAATAAAACTTTTAAGGGAAACTTGTAAAGAATTATTGGAATTTTCTTCCTGAAGGTTTTACAAATTTTCAGAAATTTGGGAAATTTTTTTGCTAAATTTTGGGATTTTTTTCAGACAAGGAAACAATACTTTTTGGTGCCCATAAATGAGGACAGCAGGAGGGTTAACTAGCTGCTTTTGGTTTCCATCCACAAGCTTCTGGTTGTATTGTTGACCCTCCTATTGACAGAATTTTTTTGAACTGAACTAAATTTGTTGGCTTTCTGACAGATTGGTGTCTTCATCACAGTCCATGGATTCTTCATGGTGTTTAAGTCAGGACTTTAAGGAGATCAATCTACAACCTTAAGTCTAACCTGATTTAGTGTTTCTTTACCACTTTTGGACATTGTTTTGCTGAAACCCAACTGTGTTAAAGATCCAACCTTCAGGCTGATGATTTTAGGTTTTTCTGAGGAGTAGTGAGGTAATCTTGCTTCTTCTTCACTGGTCCCTTTACTTTGTTTAAAGCTCCAGCTCCACAGAGCATAATACTGCCACCACCATGCTTGATTCTAGGTTTAGTGTTCTTGGGGTTTAAGGCCTCACTTTCTCTCCTCAAAACATTTTTCTGCTCATTTTTTAAATTACATTCAACCACAGAACTTTCCTCCAGAAGGCCTGTTCATGTGATCAGCAGCAAACTTGAGTGGAGCTTTAAGGTTTTGCTTCGAGAGGAAGAATTTCCTTCTTCATGGAGCCTCTCAGCTCATGTTGATGTAAAACACTGACACCTGTGTTCCAGCAGCTTCTAATTCATTCAGTTCTGCTTTTTGCTAATTCCTGGTTGACTCTTGACCATTTTGACCAATTGTCTCTCAGCAGCAGGTGAAACTTCCTGATGGTGGCAGTAACACAACTGGATCATGAACTTTATACCTAATAACAGATGATTTTGGATTTGAAGCATCTTTGAAAAACCTCCAAATGATTTTCCTGACTTGTTCGCGTGAATTCTTGGCTTTTCTGATCTTTTCTGAGCTTTTCACACTTTCTTACTCTAGTGTTTGTGGCTGAATCTAATAATGATTTGGGCCAAAATGAAATTGGCTCTGAGGAGTCACCAGCTGTAGTCAATTATAATAACTCATGAAATGTTAAGAGGTCATGTGATTAAGAAAAATTGTACATCATTAATGCTGATAATTGAAGTTGCTGTATGTTTATTTTTGATCCAGCAGATTGTCATATTTCCAGAAGAATTATAATAAGACGATAAAAGAACCACAATGCATGATTGTTTTTTGACTTGTGGGTTTCAGTGATTCCGACAGTCATTGGAAACACAAGACTATGTGATATACATGGTCTTTGCAAGTGTATGAAAACTTTTGTTCATGATTGTATCCCCATCTCCTCACCTCAGAGGAAAACAGTCAGTCTACCATTAACGTGTCAATCTAAACCTGGAATATAGTTTATTCTGTTTTCAACTTCATGTGTCTTCTGTCAAGTGTTATGTAGGTGAACTAATTACAGCTGGAAAGGATGAATTCTGAAATGTGGTCCCAATATAAAACCTGCCATCCAACTGATAAATAATGCAACTTAAATCAGAAAAAAGTGCAGCAGCTTTTATTTAAAGTCTTTCAAGATACTTATGAACATTCCTACTGGTCAGTCGCATCAATGACAATAAAAACACTGAATGTATAAAGGTAAAAAAAAAAAACTTGTCTGTACAGTTATAAATACTATTACATTCACACACATCACATCATTATCAGAAATATAAAGGCATAACATGTCGTTTACAAGTCTCAGCAGGTTAATATGTTTCAGCAGGTCAATGAGTCTAAACAGGTGGAATCTCAGCAGGTTACAGAGTCTTAGAAGATTAAAGAGTCTTAGCAGATTAAGAAATCTAGATAAAGAGTCCCAGCAGGTTACCGAATCTCATCAGGTTAACAAATCTCAGCCAATTAAGGAGCCAAGGTAAAGAGTCTCAGTAGATGACAACTCTTAGTAGATGATGAGTCAATGAGACAAATCTCCGTATGCTACCAAGTCTTAGCCTGTCAAAGAGTCTCAGAAGATTACCCGATTTCAGCAAGTAACCAAGTCTCAGCGGGTTGAGTCTCATCAGGATAAAAAGTTCTATCTGGTTACGGAATTTAGGTAAAAAGTCTCAGCAAGTAACGAGTCTCAGCAGGTGAAGGACTCTCAATAGAATCTCAGCAGATGAGTTTAAGTAGGCAAGGAATCTCAGCATGTATACAGTCTCGTCTCATCAGGTGGCAAGTCTAACCGGGTTACCGATTCTCAGCAGGAAAAGACTCTCGGCAAGTGGAGTCTCATCAGGTTAACAAGTCTTAGCTGGTTCAAGAGTCTAGGTAAAGAATCTCAGTAAGCGACGAGTCTCAGCACGTGGAGAGTCTGAGCAGGTAAAGAACCTCAGCAGGTTACAGAGTCTTAGCAGATTAAGAAGTCTAGGTAAAGAGTCTCAGCAACTGAGTTCCCTCAGGCCTCCTCGATGGGGGGGCTGTTGTAGCAACCGCGGGGGACGGCCCTCAGGATGTCTTCCAGGTTAGCAATGTCTGCCAGGATGGTGTCAATGTCCTGATTGATCCCGGTCAGGCGGCGGCGCTGAGCTTCTTCCTTCTCCTCCATGTCCCTGAGCCGAGGCCTCAGATTACCCTCCACGTTTCTCTGAGCGTTGGCCAGCGAATCCTCCAGTCGCTTCAGGTCCTCTTCATCCACAACGACGGTCTGGTCTGTGGAGAAGAAGAAGGATGGACTCAGTAAGAAAGCAGCATTTCACAGTGGTTCACAGAGTTCATGTTAAGGTTGACTATGGCTTCTTTTTTGCAACTAATTTGAGTTTTTTCTTGACTTCCAATCAAACACCTTTAAAGGTCTTCTGGTAAACCATAACCCTTTAATGTTTGCCCCTTTTTGTACTAAAAAATAAGAAGATTTGAAGCTTCTTGAACTCTTGCGATGCAGAAAATAGTGTACACTGATTCAACCAATATGGATTTATAGAGAGAAGCTAAGAAACTACTGTTTAGCCATGTACACACTCTTATTGCAAAGTAAGGAACTCTTGCCGTTGCAGTTTTGGTCTCGTAAAAATGTTAACATCATTTAAACTGTGAGGCTTTGTGCTTTCCAATCATGTATTATCGGAGCAAATGCCATTCAAAATAGAATGGCAGAATTTTCATTTGATATTTAGGTACTTGAGTCTTACATTCCTGTGTCTTCTCAAAAATTCTGACCAGAAAACAGAACTTTAGCATCATGTTAAGACTCCCAGGAGGAACTACCTTTTAAAATCGAGAACTTACTCATGTTAGCCAGCAGATTGTTGATGTCTCGCAGTGTTTTTCCAACAGCGTCTCTGGTCTGTCTGGCGTTGCTAAAGGCTTTGTCCGCATCGAAAGCCGCCTGCAGAGAAAACATTGTTTAGCTGTTGTCCTCCTTTGTTCATGAATCTTTTTTCCAACAGGTCATCTATGTGTGGACAGTTTACCTTGTCTGCATCTTTCTCCAGCCTCCGGGCACCGTCCAGTTCTGAGGCCAGCTCTCTAGCTGCACCGTCAACCTTCAGCTTCAGGTCCTTTGCCCCCCCGTTCAGTTTGGTGGCTCTCTTTGCCAAATCAGCATGAGGCGGCAGCGATCCTGTTGCTCCCTGAAGCATAAAGACGACTAAGAATTATTTTTCATCCACTAAATAATAACAATTTGGTCTATAAAATGTGAAAAATCTAAAGTTCCCAAAGCAAACAAGCATTGACATTTTCACAATGTTCTGTCAAAAACCAAACATTGCTTTAACTCTCAAAAAGCTCAATTTTCTTTGAAAATGTACTTAAAGGATTCATTTCTCATAAATATTTTCTCGTGACAAACTAATTGCTTAAATACACCGATGGAAAATTTCACCATGTAATGATTTTGGCTTAATTTTGACTGAGCAGTTTCCTCCTGCCTTAGAATGTTTACAACAGTGTTTTACCTCCAGATTTTTGACCAGCGTGTCCAGCATGTTGATGGCTCCCAGTGCACCGTTGTAGTCTTTGGACACGTCGCCCAGGGTGGACAGCGTCTCGGCATTGTTGCGAACAGCCTGTTGTATGGTGCCGTTGATGCCGGGAAGACGACTGATGGCGGCGTCGGCCAGAGCTTTGCTGCTATCGATCTGCCGGTCGAAGCCTGCGATGGAGGAAGAGTCGCATTCAGTCTACGGATTCATTCATGCGAGCTAGTATTTGTTCAGTCGTTCGGTGTGCTTACCTCTGAGGGCGTTGAGGGCGTTGTCCAAGTCGTTGGTGTTGCCATTGATGCGTTGCAGCGCGTCCTCTGTGACATCTTTGGCAGCGTTGACTCTGTTCACCAATTTGCCGAGCTCCTGAAGACAAAGATCAACTGCAGGTTAAATCACAGCTGTAGGTCACCACATAAGTATGTTTGACTAATTTTGCAATACTTTTACGTTCCCTTGCAATACTGTTGTGAAAGTTTTGGGTTTTCTCACAATAGTTTTGGAGTACCTTACAAGATTTTTGTTGTCCCTCACAATACTTTTGCATTTCCTTACTTTACTTTTTGCATTACCTCACAATAAGGTTTTGTAAGTTTTACACCTCAATGTGGGTTTTGTTTTACTTGCAATACTTTAGAGTTACCTTACAATACATCAGCTCACAATAGGTTTTAGTGTTATCTGGCAATACTTTTGCATTTTCTCACAGTTCTTTTGCAGTACTCTGCAATAGGTTTTGTTTTCCCTCACAATAAGATTTGTGTTTCTTTCCCTACTTTTACATGTCCTTTACATTTACTTTTGCGAGTGGGTTATCTCAGTGAATTAAAGTGGATGCCTTACCTTGTAATACTTTTGTGTTACCTTGCAATAAGTTTTGTGTTCCTTCGCAATACTTTTCCACTATCTCACCATTTATTTTGCATGACTTCCCAGTATTCTTGCATTACCTTGCAATACTTTTGGATTACCTTACAATACCTTTGCATTCTCTAGCGATACTTCTGCAAAGAGGTTACCCCAGTGGGTTAAAGTCAGTGTCGCAACACAGCTGATGTGATATTTCTTGGCTTTAACTGCCATTTTGTAGAACCGACATAGATCAGCTGAGTGTATACAGAATAGGTTTGTTGGAAAACAAATGTAGCAGGATGAATGCTGCACTTTCCTTGGGTTGGCTGTGTTGTGCTCCTGTGACATAATGACCGTGCCTTGCTTTGACCAATCATGACACGAGGATGCACTATAAAGCTGGGCAAGGGTTACTCACAACGTCAGGGGCACGCCCCGCTTCCCGTTTGCCTCACTTCCTGTTTACCATTGCTGACAGGTATGGTAGCAGTTGCTGCATTGTTTGCCCTTTCTTTAAGGCTGTGTTCATGTCTAGTGGTTATAGAGGCTGTTTATTTTTATAGGGTCACTGTTGGGTGTCCATAGCCAGAGAGCTGAGCCGCTCGTTGGCTTCTGTATGTCCAGTTCGAGCCGTGAGCCGCTCGTGAGCCGTTACTGGTAGGTTTCCTTTGCTTGCGATCCCATGATGTGTTTATGTTGCATGTGTGTAACAGCTTGTCATTTTCGGCTGTTACCGTGGCTGCCGGTTGCTCCCTGTTCCCTTGTGGTGGACAAAATTTACTGATTGGCGGGCCGCCGCTTGTCTGGAGCTGTGCTGGCTACACGGGGTCCCAAACGTAGGAGACGCTGCTGTTTTGCCTCCGCGGGTTTGTCTCGCAGACGTGGGTCTGCGTTTCCGACGCTTGCCGGTCGGCTTCGTCTTGTTTTAGTCTGTTATCTGCTTTTGTGTGGGCGCTGTGGGTGTCGGGCTGCTTCCAGCTTGTCTCTGTGGCTGCTGATCAACCGTTGTACATACTGCTTCTTCTAACGTCCAGAGTGCATGTGTGAAAATAGGGTTTAATTTTCTTTCTTTTCCCCTTGTTTTTTTTTTTTAGTATTTACTGCAGTCACGTGGCTATTTGTGTTTGTTAGGTATTTTCTTTGTCTGATTTTAGGATGTCACGTGACTGCACTTGATTAGTCGTTTTGTATGCAATGGATTTTGTTTAAGTATAAGTTAATGTTCATTCATTCAGTTAATTGAATGTTTCAGTTTTGATAAATTTGTTTTTTTTTTTTATTATGTTAAGTAGTTCTCTTAAGTGCTGGTAATTGTTATTTTGTCAACTGATTTATGGAACCCTGTTAATAACTGTTCCCTTCCCTTTGTGGTTTGCAGGAGCTGTGGGCCTCCGGTGGTGGGAACCCCTTCCTGTGTGGTGTGCTGCTCATCCCCTGGTTTTTTTTTTTTTTTTTTTTTTTATTTCTTCACTCAGGTGTGAGTGTGTGAGTGTGTGAGTGAGTGAGTGAGTGTGTGAGTGAGTGAGTGAGTTGATTTCTCCTGGGCTCCCTTGTGATGCCCGTTGGCCCAAACCTCCACCAGAGAGCCCCCAGCTC
The DNA here is from genome assembly GCF_022539595.1 of Amphiprion ocellaris. Taxonomy (NCBI): domain Eukaryota; kingdom Metazoa; phylum Chordata; class Actinopteri; family Pomacentridae; genus Amphiprion; species Amphiprion ocellaris. The sequence continues at coordinate 33,448,816 of NC_072775.1, forward strand.
CGATTAGTCCCCAAACCCGTCATTTAACAATCTCGTGTGAATGGTTGTTTTTTTTCTTTTTTTTCTTTTGGTTTTAAACTGAGTATTTTTGCTATTAAATAAAATTTGTATTTTTTTTTTTTGCCTGCACTGGAACCATGTCTCCTGCCTCATCAGTGGAACGAACCTGAGTTGCCTTCTCGTTAGTGGTGGTTATAATTCCCTGGGTGAAAGTCCCAGGGTGGCGTTGTCTGGCCGGTGTCTACATTCAGTAATTGTAGCACGTTAGTTTATGCCCGACCCCTCCGTGCGCCACACAAATAAAAGCTCTGTGAAGATTTGCTATTTGTTGGTTTTGTCTTTTTTAGCACTTTGATCCAGAAGAGCAGAGTTGGGTTTGGTACATTTAAAAGTTTGACTGGATCCCATTAATCTTTCAGTACCTTCTGGGCAGCTTTGCCTTTGGCCAGCAGATCCTCAGCAGCGGCCGTGTTTCGCTGCACGTCGCCTTGCAAATCCTCGAAACCTGAGATGTTGTCGTCCACTGCCTTCTTCAGTCCATCCAACCTGGAGACCATGGCGTCCATCTCCTCCTGAGCATCACAGGAGAACACAAGGAGTTAAAGGCAGATCAAATCCCAAAGCAACATGTTGATGTTAATCCAACAGCAGTCGTTACCTTCATAGGCGACGGGATGTTTCGCTCCATGCTGGTGATGTCTTTCAACATGCCAGCCGCCATTTTGCTCTCGTCTTTAGCTTCGCTGCTCAGACGGGTCGCTTGGTCCTCCAAACCCTTCACCTGAGCTGAAGTTTGATCATACCTGGACACAAACCAAATAGATGGGTCTGGAGCATCAACATACACATAGAGGAAGATTCTGCCTTGAGTCTCCTGAATCTTTTAACAAATCTGTATGGTTACATCACGAACATCAGGTACAAATGTTTCTGTCTTTAGTTTTATCATCAGAGTATGATATTTAGAAGGCTTCATTATTGCAAACTAAAGAACAACAGCTATTAAATGAATTAAAGATGGACCCAACATGCAAAATCAAGCTTAGTCCTTGAAGTTCTGCAGAAACCAGTCTCTAGTTTCGGCCATAACTTTACCCCAACTGGAAGCTCAGAGTCTGAATGATTCCTACAGCAACTCTGTCTGTCAGCAAGTTGTACAAATCTCCAGAATCAGTAGCTTTTATCCTCACTAAAGGTAGGTTAAAAGACTGTGACCTAGAACTGCCTGTTGCTACACTCCTAACAAACCATCTTTATCTCTGACAACAGCTACTCACATTCTTTTCAGATCTCCGATGAGCTCCTTGACTTTGTTCTCTTTGTTCATGAGAGTTCGGATCAAAGCCAGACCCTTGTTTGAGTCACTCAGGGCCTCGTTGGCCGTTTTTTCCACAGCGTTGGCCTTCGTCTCGTGTCTGAACGGCATGAGGAAAAGAATTAGTGCTGGTAATGAAGGCGAAGAAGTCTAACAATATCATGAAGACTTTGACACTTACTTGTCAGCCAGATCTTTAGCTGTCTGCACCAGTGACGACAGAGCGTCCGAACCCAGCGGAGCATCACTGAGAGGAAGCTCCTGAAAGGAAGCAGGAAAGAAAAGATCATCATCATTAGTCACACTTTCCTACGACATCCAACAAATCTCTTTACACTCTTTTGAAAAAGCTGTTTTAGCTCATTTGCTACAAACAACCATGAGGTCGTCCTTCAGATTTCAGAGTGACTTCACTCTTCAGCTTCAGTGTCGGTTAACTCACAGGAAAACAATCCTGCCTGCAAACTAGTTTTAAGCTGAGTAGAAAAATTACACAATGTAGAGAAATATTTGAGTTGGTATTAGCATTAAGTTCACTGAAAAGCATTAGAGCATTAATATGATAACCATAAAGCTCAATGACGTGGTACGTCGTATCATCTTATGTTTCCACTGAAATAAAGGCACAAAACATTTTCACTGATACAAACACATAATGACACACCGTTCTTTCTAGTAAAAACTAAAAATGTTCTAAAACTATTCAAAATTAAAAGAGGCTACATGTTTCAGTGTCAGTCTGAAGCCTTACAGCTGCTCTCAGTTTGCTTTTGGCCTCGTCCAGTTGGCGTTTCATCTCCTCCATCAGCGTCTGGACCTCCTCCACCTTCGTCTTATAGGTCTGCTGTCGTTGTTTGATGTCGTCGGCCTTGTCGGCGATGTTCTGGATGTCCTGCTCATCGGACAGCTGACTGCTGCTGATGGATGACAGACGAGTCTGAAGTCTTTTCTCCAGCTCTGTCAGGAATAAATGGTGAGACGTTGTCAGCAAAAAACTGCATTTAATCACATGAAACTTGCTCCACAACTTCACTTATGAGCTCCCCCACATGTCAGTGGAGATGCTGTACTTGTTCTACATTTTTTTCACAGCTTAAGGGACTTCACAGATTAAGTTTTTACAATCAAAAACCTTGAGATGGTGAAATATGACATTTTGTATAAATTAAAATACACAACAGAGCATCTGTGTACAATGAGTAAACTGGGAGATCTCATCAAACATTTCAAATATTTTTTTCAATGACTATATCTACTTTAGAAGATCCATTAAGCGTTCTTAACGAGTCAAAAACCATCCAAAACAATGCAAACTGTCCCCAAAGCATTGCAAAAATGTCCACAAAAGGTGAAAAACAACCTACGAGATGTTAGAATTTCCTCAAAGACACAAAAAGGACCCCAAACAGATGCAAAATGGCCCTGAAGTGACAAAAACACGTAAAATCTCCGTAAACAGAAATCATCCATAGGAAATGCCCGGCATCCCCAACGAAGCATAAAACAACCCCAAGGACAAGCAAAACATTTCCAGAGATGCAAATATCCTCAAAGAGATGCACAAAAAAAGACCCCAAGCACATGTAAAATGTCCCTAAAGAGAACAAAACAACCCCAAACAGATGCAAAATGTTGTCAGACAGGCAAAAATCATACACAATGGAAATTGTACCTAAAGAGGCCTAAAATGACCCCATAGAGTTGCAAAATATCCTCGAAGACACAAAAAACCCAAAGAGATGCAAAATATCTCCAAAGAGACAACAAACAACTCCAGAAAGACATAAAACGTCCTCAAAAATGCAGAAAACATCCAAAAGTGATGAATATTGTAGAGACATAAAACAACCCCAAAGAGATGTTAGAGGCCCTAAAAAGATGAGAAACGAGGGATCATCTTACCTGCGAGCAGCTTAGTGTCGTCCTGCAGGTCGTCCACCACGTCCTCGGCGGCTCTCAGGGCAGCTTCTATCTCAGCATTGTTGGCCGGTTTCAAACCTCCGTCCATGTCTGAGAACAGAGTCTCCAATTCTTTCACTTTTGTAGCGTACGCCTCCATCTGAAAAACCACAAACAAACTCAGACTCAGTTTGATGACAGCTGCTTCACAAGGAGAGAAAACTTCAAATTTAGTGTTTTAGACCAAAAACAACCGCAAAAAGACACAAAATGTCCTCAAAGAGATGAAAAACAGCATGAAATAGATGTAAACTATCCTCAAACGGACAGAAAATGTCCCCAGAGACTCATTTTGGGTTCATGAGACACTAATCAAGATGGAAAGAAACTGCACCAATCAAACCTGACACCTTGAAAACCAGAGTCGTACCTTTACTTTGATGGGACCGAAACAGGCGGGACAGTTGGACCGTTGGCACCTCAGACCCTCGAAGCCCGACCGGCACTGACAGCGGCCAGAATCATCGCAGTGGTCGGACTCAGACCCCCGAAAGTCACAGTTGCAGGCTGGACAAAGAAGCAAACAGCTGTTAGAAACATCCAGTCAAACCGCCTCACCAGATGTTTGAGGAGCTCTGCAGATGAAACGTTCAGGCTGAAGGTGTTTCTTACATTTGCAGGCGTCAGAAGGTCGACTGTGGTAGAAACCTCTCTCACAGAACTCACAGCTCTGTCCTCTCGTGTTGTTCACACACTTCAGACATTCTCCAGTGATCCGGTCGCAGCTTCCCGCCACACTGACGTCGATGTGTCCGTTACAGCTGCAGGGTCTGCAGGGTCGCTGCACGCCGGCGACACCCGCAGGATCGCCATGGAAACCCTCCTGACATGAGTCGCAGCGAGGACCTGAAGAGAAACACAACAAATGTCACTCTATGTCGATGATGTTAGGATATTTTGGGACAAGTCTAATTCAAACAAATTCTACGATTGTTAGACATTTTGAATAAAACCTCAAATTCATCCACACAGGTTGAAAAGTCGAAGAAAAGGTCTTCAATTATTTATTTTAAAGTGTCCACAAGCGATGCACAATGTTCCCAACAAGATGTAAAACAACCTCAAGAGAGTCTTTCAAGACACACAAAATGTCCAATTAGACACAAAAAGTGTCCCAAAGCATTGCAAAATGTTTCTAAAGAAATGAAAAATGACACAAAAAACACTAAACGTCCTCAAAGACACAAAACAAGAGAGATAATGTCCAAATGCAATGCAAAATTTCCCTAAATAGACCAAAAATACATGACACATAAGTGGCAAAATCAGCAATTAAAAGCAAAATGACCCGAAAGAGATGCAAAAATGTCCTTAAAGCAACTTAAATATCTTGAAAGACCCAAAAATGTCCAATAATGAAGAAAAGGTTTTACATTGATGAAAATAAACCATACATTAAAATAAATTGTCCTGTGACACACAGAAGAGACAAGAAAGAAAAAAAAAGCAAGAGGGATGCAAAAATGTATAAAAGTGATACAATTTGCTCTCAAGAGATGGAATTTGTTTTCAAAAGAAGCTAAATACCTCTGGAGGGACAAGAAATGTCCCAAAAGAGACAAGAAGCATCCAACAGCAATGCAAAATGTCCCCAAAGAGATTAAAAAAAAAAACTAATAAAAATATGCATGTCCTTCAAGAGATGCTAAATGTCCTCCTAAATACACAAAAAGCATCCAAAAGCAAAAATGACCCAAGAAAGATGAAAAAATTCCTTAAAGAAAGATAAAATGTCCCAAAAGAATGAAAATGTCCAAAGGCAATGCAAAAAGTATTCAAAAGAAGGTAAATCTCCACCTCCTCGCAGAATGTCCCAAAAGAGAAAAAAAGGCATCCAAAAGCAATGCAAAATGTCCCTAAATAGATTTCAGCAGACAAAATGGTCCAAAAATCAATGCAAAATGTACACAGAGATGCTAAAAGCCCCCCAAGAAACACAAAATGTCCTAAAACAGACAAAAAGCATCTAAAATGATGAAAAATGTCCCCAGAGTGATGATAAAAACAAGCTACTGAAAAGATGCAAAATGTCTTAGAGAGATGCACGTCCCTCAAAGACAGCAAAATGTCCCCACAGTGGAAAAGCATCTAGAAAAGCTGCAAAATGACCATAAAGAGACCAGAAGTGTCTAAAATCAACGTGAAATGAACCCAAAAAGATGCAGAAAGACGCTGACTTGAAGTGAACATTTCTGTATTAACATCATGATAACGCACTGCAAATAAATAATTAAATGTTTGGACTCACCGGTGGTTCCCGGGGGACAGCGGTCACAGCGGGGCTCCAGAGAACCGGCAGGCACCGAGCAGGACAGCCCGTCCGGACAGGGACACTGCACGCAGCGGTCCAGGTTCCAGGGGTCTCTGTAGAAACCCTCCGAGCAGCTGCGCTCTGCGGGCGTCTCGTCTGCGGAGTAACAGTCTCCGGTCTGCGGGTCGCAGCTTCCTCCGGTGCAGCTGCAGCGCTCACACCGGCCGAACGCTCCCTCTGCGGGGCTCCGGCGCCTGAATCCGGCCGCGCATCGCTCACAGAACAGACCGTCGTATCCCGGCGGGCAGCTGCAGGCCTGAACCCAGCGGGCCGGAACCCCGTCTGAGGGCCGAGCCGACACCAGCTGCACGTTGTCAAGGTAACCACGCCCTGAGGGATGGACAAGAGGTTAAAACCAGAGATCAGCTTCATCCTCAGCCTGCTGTTTAATGGAGTTTGCTTCATGTTTCTGTAGGTCCAAGTGTCATTTTAGAACATTTATTAGAATCAGACCAAGTCAAATTTATCTAACATCATCTATGAGCAAACAAACATGTCATCTTATGGAAACTGAGATTTCTGGAGAACTTTTAATCATGTAGTGCAACAAGTTCTCCAAAAGAAAAATAAAAGACTTGTAAGACCAAACATAAAATACACATCAACTTTTTCATGTCCACACCAGTGTTGCAAAATGTTCCCAATTAGATGTAAAACAACCTGAAACACATGCAAAAAGTCCCTAAAGAGACACAAAATATCCCAAAGCGTTCCAAAATCTCCCTAATGAGATTAAAAACTACCGACAAAAGATGCTAAATGTAGTCAAAGACACAATACAAGAGACAAAAACACCTAAAAGTCATGCAAATTGTCCCCTGAAAGATGCAAACTGAACCCAAAAAGATAATAAATGTTCTCCAAGACACAAAAACACACCCAAAAGCCATGCATAATGTCCCCAAAATGAACTAAACATCTCCAAAGGAACAAAAAACTACCCCAAAAAGACACAAAATGCCCTCAAAGGCACAAAAACATTTTTTTAAAAAGCCATGCAAAACTCCTGCAAAAGATGCACAATACCCTAAAACAGTCAGAAAATGTCCCAAAAAGTGACAATAAATTTCCAAGTGTTGAAAAATGTCACCAAAGAAATGAGAAACAGCCCGATAAAGATTGCCACAGAGACAGAAAATGTCTCAAAAGGTGAAAAAATGCACCCAAAAGTAATGCAAAATATTCCCAGAGGTATACCGTGTCCCAAAAAGAAAAAAAAATTCAAAAGCAATCAAAAATGTCATAAAATGACAATAAACAACCTCAAAAAGTAAATCCAAAAGTCATGCAAAGCCCCAAAATATACACAATGCTTCAAAGAGATGAAGACACAAAATGTCCTCAAACAGACAGAATATTATCAAAAAAGACAGAAAGGTCATTCAAAATGTATCCAAAGAGACAACGAACCACAGAAAGAGATGGAAAAGACAGTAAAAAAACATCTGTCAAAGCCCTCAAGGTGACAGAAAATGACCCAAAAAGGACAGCAAATGTCCAAGAAGACCCCAAATGTCCCCCTACAGAAGAAGAAAAAACAAAGCGAGAAATAAAGCAGAGGTAAAAGAGGAGAACCAGCTCACCAGTTTCACCAAACGTGGTCCGGATCTTGATGGCCGTGAGGTTCTGGAGAAGTTTCTGGAACTGGAAGGAGGAGATCTGAGGCCTCCACCGGCTGTCCGGCTGCTCGTCCAATCTGTTCAGAAAAGACGAGATACGATAAAGATAAGTCAAACGCAGAAACACAGCTGAACTCAACTGTAAAAACGTCTTCCATATCACAGTTATTACAAAAGGCCTCAATACAACTTAAAAAAGGATCCAAAAGCAACACAAAATGTCCCCAAAGAGACAATAAACTGTCCCTAAATGTCCCTAAAAAGGCATCAAACAAAACATGTCAAATGTCCTAAAAGAGGTGAAAAAATCTTTCCAGGAATACACAAATGGACTAAAATGCCAAAAAGTTCCCAGAAAAGACAAAAACACTAGACATAACTCCAAAAATCTGAAGATCTATTATACAGAATCCCTCAAAAAGATACAAAATGTCCTCAAAGAGACGCAAAACAGCCACAAATCATCTTCAAATGGACACAAAAAGTTCCCAAAGACACAAAAATCAACCAAAAATTATGCAAAACGCAGCACTTCAACATCTAATTTCACCTATTTGTAAATCATAAGCTGCCATAGCATAAGGTGTCAATACCCAAGTTTCATTGCTTTTTTTGATGTTATTAGAGTCATTTTAAAAGTTCTGCTCATCTAATCTGATGCCAATGTGAAATTTAGCTAAACTTTGCCCATAAAAAGCCTTAATAAAATGAGATTTTTGAATGAAATAATCTTCAATAAATTTAGAGGAAAGACTCTTACAAACAGCCGGAACCAACAAACCCAACTTTGGCTCCTGTTTCTCTGTAAAGTCAGATTTTATTAAGATTTCAGTTTGTTGTAGATGAGTAAAGAGGCTTTCAGGGTTTTGGCAGCAAACTGTGTGTTCATTGATGTGAAATTTGGTGCTGAAATGTTGGGAAAAGGCCTCAAATTACTCCATAAAACTCCTAATTTTGTCTATAGGTTAATGTGACAACAGAAAAGTTACCAAGGTGCTAATTTATACATAAAGCCGACACATTTAGATGCTGTCAGAATAATGGAAAGAATTTTTTTCCAATAAAGAAATAGGACTAAAGTTACTAATTTACCCAGTAAGTTTAAATATTAAGCTTAAGACCCTCCAGCGTTATATTTAATGTGTTGTTACAGACTGTGATTGAGCTGCTTCATGTTCCTGGACTCGCTCTCATGTACATTATTCTGTATTTTGATGACAGTTTCTTCAGTGTCAATGATCCAGTTAATCGCTTGTAAACAAAAGCAGTCTGAGCAGCTCCAGATTCTTTCTATGTTTCTACTTGCAACAGGATTCCTCCACTCTGGAATGTTTCACACTCGAGTGACTAGAAAAGATCAAATCTCCCGTCTGAGGTTTCACTAAACAACCGCTGGACAGTTTCACGTCCTGACCTGAAGCTGTACTTGATCTTCTGTCCACAGGGGACGATGGAGCGCAGGTCGCCCAGCGAGGCGGCGACTCTCAAACCGCCGCCTTCCAGGACGACGTCATTGGTGGATGGATGTCGGACGCCACGGTCCAGACGCAATGAGAAGGACAAGTTCTGACCGTAACTCAGCAGCTGGTTCCCCAGGTAAGGTTCTGCAGGGGGAGGAGGGAAAACACCTGGTCAAGAGGGGGAGAACGGGAAAATATCTCAGGTGAGAGAGGAGGCGGGGCTTGTCTCACCTGGAGCGTACAGGTAAACCGGCAGGCTGTTCCTGGAGATCACCTCCAGGTCCTGGTGTTTTGGTGACCAGCGGAAGTGAACGTCGTCGGGGGTGAAGCCGTTCACCGTCGCCGCCTTCCAGCCCTCCGGACCTGAAACACAACAAAATGGTCAAGGATGTGAAGTAAACAAAAGTGTGCATTTATTTATTTTATAACTGTATGACTGTTTTGATTCATAAAATGTAAAAACAATATGGTCCTAGTGATATGTAAAACAACCCCAAAGAGATGGAAAATAATCTCAAAAGGGAACAAAATGTCCTCAAAAACACAATACAAGAGACAAAAAAACATCGAAAATCCATGTAAAATATCTCAGAAGAAACAAAAAACAACCCCAAAGTCACACAAAATGTCCTCAAAGAGACTTCTTTTTAAAGATATGCAAAATCCCTCAAAAAGATGTAAAATACTGTCAAGTTTCCAACAATCATCAGTAAATTTCCAAAAATTATTTTAAAAATTGTCCCCCAAAAAGATGAAAATCATCCCCACAAAGAAGTAAATTGGTCAAGGAGATTTAAAAAATCTTCAGAAAGCAATACAAAATGTTACCGAAAATGTATACAATATCCTAAAAGAGAGAAAAAAGCCTCCAAAAGCAACATGAAATGACCCAGTTTTAAACTGTCCTAAGACAGACAATAAACCGAAAAAATACAGAATGCCTCAAAGGGAATCAAAAAATACCCCAAAAGACACAAAATGTCCTCAAAGACACAAAAACAACAGGATGTTCCCAACAACATATAACACAACAACCCCAAATAGATGAGAAACAACCTCAAAAGAACACAAAATGTCCTCAAAAATACCAAGATTTTTTAAAAAGCCGTGCAAAATCCCTCAAAAAGATACAAAATATCCCCAAACAGCCAGAAAATTTTCCAAAATTGACAATAGATTTCCAAGTGTCCAAAAATGTTCCGAGAGAGACAAAAACCAACCCCACAAAGAAGGAAATTGGTCCAGGAGATAGAAAATGTCCCAAGAGGTAAAAACCATGCAAAAGGAACACAAAATGTTCCCAAAGAGGTATAAAATGTGCTAAAAGAGAAAAAAAGCATCCAAAAGCAACACAGAATGACCCAAATTGTTCTTAACTGTCTCAAAACAGACAAGAAAGAACCCCAAAGAGGTTCAAAATGTTCACAAATAGGGAATTAAAATCTCTGAAGACACAATATGTCCTCAAAGAAACAAAACTGTTTAAAAAGTCATGCAAAGTGTTCAAAAGAATACCCAAAATGGCCTCCAAGAGACTTAAAACAACCCCAAAAATATTTCCCAGAATGTTACAGGACCCTAAAAGATGCTTTTATTGTGAAGCGAGGAAGTGGAAGGTTACCATCGGCAAAGGTGGAGATGATGTTGTGGACGGAGTAGCCGGACTGTGGTGAACAGACGTTGCTGTGGCCGGAACAGAAACATGGCAGAGTCAAACTCCCAGCATCCTCTCTGAGCTGACGGCTGAAAAACACAACAAACGGCGTGAAGCCAGAGCCGAGACTGAAATAACAACAACAACAACACGATTCTGGTGAAGCTGTGGTTTGAATAGTCAGACCATTCTACATAACACTGTGTAGAATGGTCTGACTGCACCTGATCTACTACAGGAGGGAAAAGGCTCTGCTGTGTTTGTATTTCTGTCAGCCAATTACAAACTTCCTGGGCGGAGCTTCAGTCAAATTACAACAGAAAGGAACTGAAGTGTCATTTGAAATAAAAGCGCTAAAATTAGCTAAAGAAAGTTACAAAAATTAATGTAAGCAGACTTAAAACAATGAAATTTAAGTTTCGGCAGAAAGAAATGAAACAAAGATACAGAAAAGAACTGGAGCATCATGTGAAGTTAAAGTGACGAAAGCAGTTAAAGTGTCAGTGAAGACAGAAGTTTTGAAAGGAAGTGTCTCTTTAGATGTAAGAACAGGAGAAAATTCAAGTAACAGTTCTCAAAGTAGCTAACGAAAAATACAAAAAACAATTTAAATGGACTTAACTCAGTCAAGGAAGTTGAAGAGACAGGTGGTGTAATAGTAATGAAAACAAGTTCAAGTTTCAGTAGGAGTAAAAGCACTGGAAGCAGTTAAAGTGTAAGATGAAACAAAGGCACATAAAAGTATCATTTGAAGTCAAAATGATGAAAGAAGTTGCAGTGTCATTGAAGACAGAGGTTTTGAAAGGAGCCTAAGTTTCTGTTGAGCTGTGAAAACTGAAGAAAGTTTAAGTGATTTCCAGCAATGAAAGAAACTGAAGATTCAGTTAAATTGCAACAGGGAGAAAATGAAGTGTCATCTGAAGTAGCTAAGGAAAATTACAAAAAAAATTTAAGTGGATTTAAACCAATCAATGAACTAATAGCAATGAAAACAAGTTCAAGTTTCAGTAGACATAAATGCACTGAAAGTAGCTGAAGTGTAAGATGAAACAAAGGCACAGAAAAAAACTTGTGTCAGTTGAAGTGATGAAAGCAGTTGAGGTGTTGCTGAAGACAAAAGTTTTGAAAGGAGGTCAAGTTTCTGTTGTGCTGTGAGAACTTAAGAGAAAATTTTTAAAATTTAGAAAAATCAAGAAAATTTAAGTGGCGGGTGGATTCTTTGTTTGTTTTGAAGCTGAAGATTTGATTGCAACTGAAAGGAAGTGAAGTGTTGTTTGAAGTAAAAATTTATAAAAGGAGCTAAAAAAGACAACACAAAAAAATCATTTAAGTGGGCTTAAATCAGTGAAGGAAGTTGAACATAGAGTTGATGTAAGCAATGAAAACGAGTTCAACTTTTAGTAAAAGTAAAAGCACTGAAAGTAACTAAAGTGTCATTAATAACAAAGGACTTGAAAGAAACATAACTTTCCGCTGAGGTGGAGAAACTGAAGAAAATTTAAGTGACGATGGATGTAAAGCAGTGAAAGAAGTTGCAAACAAAAGGAGCTGAAGTGTCATTTGAAAAAATACTGAAAGGATCTGAAGTGTTAGCACTAGTATAAGTACTAAATTAGGTTTAAGTGGAATTAAATCAGTGACAGAAGTTAAAGAATCAGATGATGACAAGTCCAAGTGTCAGAAGGAGTAAAAGCAGTGAAAGTAGCTGAAGTGTCAGATGATGTTTAAACACCAACACAAAAACACAGAAAAGAGCAAAAGCCCAGGAAAGAGTTTCTGGATATGAAGTGAGATTTGTCACCTTTGCGAGCAGCCGTTGGGTCCGATCGGTCCGTCAGGGCATCGGTCGCATTTCTCTCCAGTGACGCCTTCTTTGCAGCTGCAGCGCCCCCTGCTGTCACACGTTGCACTGACAGAACCTGAAAGAAAAGAAGCGCGTTTAGATGCCCAACATCTGTAATAAAACTGTTGTGTTTCCAGACAGGTGTGCTCTTACCTGTGGGGTTGCAGTGGCAGGGCGAGCAGCTCGGTCCCGCCTCCTCCTCGTAGAAACCATCTTTGCAGCGCTCGCAGTGGCGTCCCTCGTAGTTCCCCTGACAGTCGAGGCAGTGCAGACCCCAGGCGTCCCGGAGGCAGTACCGAGATCGGCCATTACAATCGCATCGCACCGTCGCTGCAGGAAGAGACAGGAGGTCAGTTTAACTTTGTTCATTTTCACTTTCACTTCAACTTACTTTCCTGCTTCTTCTACTAATTCGAATCCACCCGTCACTTAAATTTGACTCCGCTAACACTTCATCTCCTTTCAGCACTTTCACTGCAACTAATACATCACTTCTTTTTTATTTTTGTGGTATTTAAAGCAAATCTGCCATTTAAATTTATTTCAGCACGCACAGCTGAGCTCTTTCCAGCACTTTCTTCTCAGCTGACACTTCTGTTTCTTTCTGTTTTTGTATTTCAGCAGACTCCCACAGATTGAATCTGTGTGAAGAGTGAAGCGTCTCGTTTGGTTTGTGGTTTTATTCAGAATCCCAGATACTCCTGCAGACAAATCCTTTCTCCACCGAGCCTCGCCCAAGCCAACGCCTCGGCTCCAGGAAACGCCCAAAAAGCTGTGCAGATGTTTGTTTCAGACAGGTTGCTGCTCGTCCTGCAGGAGCTCCACCGTCAGCTGATCCAGTAGCGGTGAACCAGGACGGTGAAAGGAGGCTTAGAGGAGAAAATGATTCACAGATCCGCCTGACAGGAGCAAACAGCTGGTTTCTACTGTTTCTCCTTTATTTCCTTTTCCACCAGTTAACTCCCAGTTACATTAGTAAGTTAACCACTGGTCTCACTGGATGAGCTGGGATTCAGGTTTAGACCAGACTGAGGTGAGTTCAGGTTTAGACCAGTTCAGGTTTAGACCAGACTGAGGTGAGTTCAGGTTTAGACCAGACTGAGGTGAGTTCAGGTTTAGACCAGTTCAGGTTTAGTCCAGACTGAGGTGAGTTCAGGTTTAGACCAGTTCAGGTTTAGACCAGACTGAGGTGACTTCACGTTTAGACCAGACTGAGGTGAGTTCAGGTTTAGACCAGACTGAGGTGAGTTCAGGTTTAGACCAGTTCAGGTTTAGACCAGACTGAGGTGAGTTCAGGTTTAGACCAGACTGAGGTGAGTTCAGGTGTTCTCCAGACTCTGATTCAGCGGCTGGTTCTCACTGACTCACGCTGTGATCAGACTTAATGTTTACCTGAGCGTTGCTGGCAGCGATGAGCTCAGGTGTTTTGTCTTTTACAGGAAGGTTTCCAACACGTTCGGAGGATGAGGAGGATCAAACTGATTCACTGTTTCATAACTCTGAAGCTTTTTTTCCTCCCAGAGGGAACAGAAAATAACAGAGACACACCCAGAAATAGTCCAACTTCCATCACAGGTGCTGACAGGAAATCATGATGTCAAATGTTGATCTTGGATTTAACCCTTTAGGCATTTCAGAAACTCTACTGAACGCTGTTCTATCAGGATTTTATGAGCTTTGACTGGTATCATGACTGTGAGCTGAAAACTTTCAGGTTCTTTTGTCTCTTTGTGGTCATTTTGTCACTTTGTTGTCATTTTGTGGTCATTTTGTGTCTCTTTGTGGTCGTTTTGTCACTTTGTTGTAATTTTGTGTCTCTTTATGGTCATTGAGTGTGTCTTTGTTGTTATTTTGTGTCTCGTTATGGTCATTTTGTGTCTCTTTGTTGTCATGTTGTCTCTGTGGTCATTTTGTGTCTTTGTTGTCATTTTGTGTGTCTTTGTTGTTATTTTGTGTCTCTGTAAGTTAAATTTGTTTCTCTTTGTGCTAGTTTGGTGTCACTTTACTGTCATTTTTCTTTCTTCTTGAGGTCTTTTGTGTCTCCTTGTTGTCATTGTGTCTGTGGTTGTTTTGTGTATCTTTGTTGTTATTTTGTGTCTCGTTGTTGTCATTTTATGTCTCTTTGTTGTTATTTTGTCTCTTTATGGTCATTTTGTGTCTTTTTGTTGTTATTTTGTTTCTTTGTGATCATTTCATGTCTCTTTGTTGTCATTTTATCCATTTGTGGTCATTTTGTTTCTTTTTGTGGTCGTTTTGAGTCTTTTTAAAGACATATTGTGTCTGTCAAATGGTATTTTTGTGCTCATTTCACATCTCTTTTTTGTCATTTTGTGTTTGTTGTCATTTTGTGTCTCTTTGTGGATATTTTGCTTCAGTTTGTGGTCATTTTCTGTCCATTTTAGTCATTCTGCATCTCCTCGCAGTTGTTTTGTCTTTGATTCAGGTTGCTTTGAATCTCCTTCTGGTGGTTTTATATGCTTTTATGATGTTTTCGTGCTCATTTTGCATCTCTTTGTTGTCATTTTGTTTCTCTTTGTGGTTTGTGTGTTCTTAACTTTTCTCTTTCGTAGCAGCGTTAAGCTTTGTGAGAGTTGATTCGACGAGGGAATCAGTTGGATTTGGTGATTTTCTCTTTGTAATTTTGGAACGTTACTGTGTGAAGCACCTGGAGTTGACACATCGTTACCTGGCACCTTATAAATCAAACTGAACTGATATTTTTATGATCTGATTGTGTTTTGACTGTCCTTCAGTCTTAAAGCTTCTCTTCGACTCACAGATCCATCACAGCTACTAACTTGTCTCCCTGAGGGGGAGGCGGCTCCCCTGTGGCAGCTCGACTTCACCCACAGGTTAGGAGGAGGACGCTAGGACCTCACCCACAGGTTAGGAGGAGGACGCTAGGACCTCACCCACAGGTTAGGAGGAGGACGCTAGGACCTCACCCACAGGTTAGGAGGAGGACGCTAGGACCTCACCCACAGGTTAGGAGGAGGACGCTAGGACCTCACCCACAGGTTAGACATTCATTCAATGACATGAATATTTTTTTCCCTCCTGTAGTTTAATCATTGTCCTGTTTTGTGTGGAATTGACAGTAAAATCCTGTTTATTTTACATCACTGTTGGTTACATATTAAATATTTCTGAAGTGATTGTTGTCATTTCTCCATCGTTGCACTTTCATTTCTGCAGCCTGCTGTTGAGTAACACCACATATTTACCTTTCTGCCGTCACGTCTTTGCTTTGTTTTTTTAAATCTGTCTTTTCTTATCTCTATCCGGTTCCTGTCTGCTTCTCTGCTGTGTTTGTGTTTTGCGTGTGTTTGGTATTAATGAAGTCTTATCTTATTATCAGCACACTGAGCAGCAGACGTTTCAAATCCGTGTAAACCTCAGTCTGCAGTTATGAAATCACTGCAGAAGCAGAAAGGCTTCGTGTCCGTACTGGTAGACTTTAGTGATGAATGATATGAACACTGCACACAAAGGCATCTTTTAACACTGTTTTCATCGCATACCTGCCGGTTATTTATCATATGCTCACTCCTTCTAGTTTTTCTAATGACTCATTGTTTTTACAGCAGGTACGCCCCTTCATAATATCACTTTAATGCCAGATTATTCTAAATGTATCACCCCAACATACCTGCTTTATTTCTAAGTTGAGTATTTCCTCTTCTAAACTATCAAAATGAAGCATTTTGCAAAGACTGTATTAAAAATACAAAGCAGAAGCTCACTACATAAGAAAAAAAGTGAATGCATAAGTTTTGGATATGGTGGTTGTGTCTATGTCTGCATCATGGCGCCACATGGAAAAGAACTGAAAAATGTGCACATGAGACTTCACAAAAGTCGAAAAGAATCAAGGAAGATCCACAAAAAAATCAAGACAACCCAGCAGCAGTGATCAGGAGGCACAGAAGGAGCCGTAGTCCCACTAATCAGGGCTGCAGTGGACTTTATCCTGAAATGACTCCACAGACAGTGAACTACTTTCACAGTCCAGCTGTGAAAAACAGACAGCAGCTGATTCACACTTGGAACAGGAGTTATCAATGGAAATCAGAGCCATGAACAGCAGAACTTTCTCAGTTTCAGACCTATGAGTTGTGTCTATGTCTGCATCATGGCTCCATATAGAACAAAATTACCAGAGGAACTGAAAATCTGCCCATGAGACTTCATCAAAGTAGACAAGAATCCATGAAGATCAACTAAAAATCAATAAAACCCAGCAGCAGCAGTAATCAGGAGGTATAGAAGGAACCATAGTCCCACTAATGACTCCACAGACAGTGAACTACTTTCACAATCCAGCTGTGAAAAACAGACGACAGCTGATTCACACTTGGAACAAGAGTTATCAGTGAGAAATCAGAGTTTCTGTGAAGGTCAGGACAATTCACAACATCAACAACTGTGGATGACATCCCAGAAAAACACAACGCTCGTTGTTTCGGCACCAAACGTCCAGATGAAGCTTTGCTAAAGAACATGAACAGTAGCCTGATGAATGTTGGGAGAACATTGTCTGGTCAGATGAAGATAAATGAGTTTGGCTCAAATGGAGTCCAGCATGTTTGAACCTGACCAGGATAGTGGATGCATGGTCCTGACAGTGAAGCACGGAGGTGGAAGTGTGATGATATGAGGCTGCATGAGTGCAAAAGGTGTTGGAGAGATGAGATTTATGGATGAGTTTCTGTGGATAAACCAGAGTACTGTCTGACTAGATGATTCCCAGTCTGCAGAAGTTTGAAGAAGAGGAATATTCCAGCATGAGAACCATCCGAAGAACAAAATCAACCAAGAGTTTCTACAGACGAACAAAGTGAAAACTACGACCTGGAGAAGTGTTTGGCCTGACATGAATGAAACAGAACAGCAGAGCAGCGAAAAGAATAAAGGATAATTGAGTCTGTCATCAAAAATAAGGATAAACATCTAAAGATTTGGGAAAAAAAAAAGTTTCCCCTATCGGTAAACTTAAAAGTAATCTGATTACTACAATGTGATGCAATTTTGAATCATTTGACATTAAAGTGACACTGCACAGGGTCAAACTCACAATGATTTTATACTATTCTACCCTCTTCTCACATTAAGATCACATATTATTTTGCCCAGTTTGAACCCTTTTACTTGTTTTAATGTTCATTCAGCTTATAAATATTTAAACACACACTATGTGTATCAACAGTAATCCTACAAACACACACAGATTGAAGTAAATGTGCAAAAACACCAGAATGAGCCTTTAAAACACACTTTTTGAGGCATTATTTCAAATATCTGTTTGCATCAACATAACATCTAATTAATTAGACATTATGTGTGAGAAATGTTCAAAAACAAACACTTGAGAGGTCTTTATCACCCCTAAAATCAATATTTACAACTGCTGATATATTTTTAAAAAAAACAAAAAAAAAAAACAAGGAACTTCAGTCAATCAAAGTCTCTTAAGGTTTACAAGTTAATATTATCATCACTTAATGTGCCAAAATTTATTTAATTTTTATAATCTAAGACGAGTTTAGAGATGATAAGATGTATATTTAACAAATTTTGCTCCCTAGTAAGATCTTAACTGTAAAATGTTGATTAATTTCATACAAAAGTGGACAAATCTAGTATACAGACTGATATATTTCCCATTATTTCTGCATTATTGTGTATTTGTCATATCATTAATATTTTCATCCCTTAATGTGCCACTTTTGTTTCCCTATTCTTTATATAAAATGGTTTTAAAGATGGTTAAGGTGCATATTAAATTGATTTTGCTCCATATTAAGACCTAAAACTGCAAGATTCTGATTTATTTTAATAAAAATATAGAAAAGTCTCACATAAACAGACATTTAGTTGCATGTGGTGACTCACAATCACACCCTAAATTTTCTGTTTCCACACCTGAGTGTGTATTTGTTGGTAGGAATTAATAATTTATCTCCTTAATGTGCCACATTTCTTTTATTTCTTACAATTTAAGAGGTTTTTAAAGATGGTTAAAGGGTGTGTTTAATAGATTTTGCCCACTAGTTGGATCTTAAACTGTAAGATGTTGATTTAATTTGAAATAAAAGTAGAAACATCGAACATATAAACTAATATATATTACCTTTTTCTTCCCATTTGTTGCACAATTCAGATTGTTAATGTCTATTTTTTCATATTTGCTGTTTGAAAATGTTAATTTTATCCTTTAATGTGCCAAATTTATTTCTCTATTCCTAATCTAATAGCTTTTTAAAGATGGTTAAGGTGTAAAACTAACAGATTGTGCTTCCTAGTTGGGTTAACTTTGGTTGAATTTCACACAAAAGTAGAAGAATCTAACATACAATCTGATACAATACCTTTTCCCCCTATTTTTTTAATTCAGTTACATCTGATGACACACAGTCTTATTGTATTTGTCACTTTTGTTGGTAGGAATTCATAATTCACCTCCTTAATGTGCCACATTTCTTGTATTTCTTATACTTTAAGAGGTTTTTGAAGATGGCTAAAGGGTGTATTTAGTAGATTTTGCTCCCTAGTTGGGTTCATTTTGATTTAGTTTGACACCAAAGTGCAGTTAGAGCTGTTTTCTGACATGTGAAAGTAGCTCAGGTGTGGTTAAAGTCTAAGAGTTTACAGAAGAGAGTTAAGAGACGCTGAGTGGATGGAAGAAGAAGAAGAAGAATGAGGAGGAGAAGAAGAAGAAAAAGAAGAAGAAGAAAAGGAGGAAAAGAAGAATGAGGAGAAGAAGAAGAAGAGGAAGAAGAAGAAGAATGAGGAGAAGAAGAAGAAGAAGACAAAGAAGAAGAAGAAGAATTTACAACTGCCGATATATTTTTTTAAAAAACGAGGAGCTTCAGTCACTCAAAGCCTCTTAAGGTTTACAAACTAATATTATTATCACTTAATTGGGGCTAAATTTTTTTTATAATCTAAGAGGAGTTTTGAGATCGTTTAGATGTATATTTAACAGATTTTATTCTCTAATTAGATCTTAAACTGTAAAATGTTGATTTAATTTCATTAAAAAAGTAGACAAATCTAATATATAAACTAATATATTACCCATTATTTGTGTAGAATTGTGTATTTGTCATATCTGTTGGTAGTAAAAAATGAGAAACTTCAGTCAAGAAGAAGAAGAGGAAGAATAAAAATGACTTACAGTAATATTTGTAGGTGGCCTGGACGGAGCAAACAGCAGCCAGAAGTCCGCAGAGTAAAATCCAGATCCTCTTCATGTTGTGTTGATCCTGAGTGATGGAAAAAATCCTGTCCAGCTCCTCAAAGCACCGGTTTTTATCTCCTCTCCTGCTGCAGGTCTGCACACGCTGCACACACTGACTCACACTGATTCACACACACACACACACACACACACACACACACACACACACACGCTGGGAGGATATGACGGCTGCAGTGTGTCAGCGGTGTGTGTGTGTGTGTGTGTGTGTCCTCAGACAGTCCGGGGCGTTGTTCCTCCATCACATTTACATTTTTATGGCACAAAGAAGCTCCACAGGACTGAGAATTAAAAATCATGAGGACAGAATAAAAGCTGTAAAGTTTCCAGATGTGGAAACTGTGACAAAATGACCCTTTTATTTAACTGCATTTAAATCATCTAAAAATATCTTTATTTCACTGATATTTGCTTCTATTTGGAGGAAACGGGGGTTTATATTAAGGACTGAAACGTTGCAAATGAGTTTTTATTTGTTATTTTAGAGATGTTCTCTGTTTTTGTTAAATTGCACATAATTTGTGGCAAAAATTTTGACTTTATTTAAATGATTTTATTAATCCCCGAAGGGAAATTAAGTTGTTACAGCAGCAAGGATGTTCAATAAAGGAGTAAACAATAAGAGGACACAAGGGAAGGGAAGGTAAAATAAAATAAAACAAAATAAAACAAAACAAAATTCAATTCAATTCAATTCAATTAATATTAATAAAATAAAATAAAATTAGATGCAATTAAATTCAATTAAATTCAATTAAATAGAAAATTCAACAGAATATACAAGAATGGTACAGAAATGTGCTTTGATGAATGACATAAGAAGGAGCTGATAAGTTTACAGATTTAATGAATGAAAATCACAGAATAAAAGTATAATAATAATAAAAAAAGAGGCTAAAACTGCAAATAATGTCCACATCACAAATCTGTATTTAACCAAATAGTGTTTTTTTCTTTTTCTTTTGACTGTAAAATTCAGCTGTTTTACTTTATTTAAAACTACTTGTATTCTCATCATTTTTTAAAACATTTTTTAAACATCATTGTATTCCACTATTTCTTCCCTTTTTTGATTTAATTTAGTTTTATTTATTTTTTTTGCAGTATTAGTTCCTCAGCTGCTGATCTGCGGTTGGAGCTGAGCGGCTGCTTCAGTTTTCCTGCCTTCAGGCTGCGTTTCTTCTTCTTCTTCCTGTTGTGTAAAACTGCAGCCTGCAGGTACGACGACACACCCTGAACCTCAGACACACACTTACTCACACACACACACACTCTGCCATCAGATGCTTACACACACACAGCCACGCCCGGTCTGTGATGGTTGCCGTGCCAACAACGCCACACCTGAACACACACTCACACCTTATCGCTGTCTCAGCCTGAGTTCACTTTCTGACACACACAGACACAGACACACACACAGACACGCATACACACACACAAACACACACACACACACACGCAAACACACACACACACACATGCATACACACACACACTCAGTTTTACAACAACAATAATTACACTTTAAGGTATGTGAACTTTGCCTGAGTGTCTCTATTTTGTTCGACTTGTTTTGAACCATTCAGCAATATTTATTAGTCAGTTAAACTTTATTTGTATTTGACGCTGTTACATGAAAAATTAACCCTCAGAGCTTCAAAACCCAGCAGACGGTTCTAAAGTCAAGCTGTTTTTTTTTGAAAATCACCAAAAATGCCACCATTTATAAACCAGAAACTGCAAGAATCCATGGATTTTCAACCTTCCGAGGGACTTTAAACATATCTTATGTGATATTCTGTGAGGAAAATGAACCAAATCTAAGATTAAAATCATGGTATTTGATTAAAATCATTTTATTCTATTTGATTAATTTAAAAAAAGAAAAAACAACCTCCAAGAAAGAAAAAAATAAAGCGTTACACCATATCCTGAGGAACCTGAAGTTATGATACTAAAAATATACACAAAAGCACAACAAATTCAAGGATTCCCTCTCCGTTATGACAGAGCACACACACACACACACACACACACACACACACACACACACACACAAATACACACACACACAGAGAGAGTTTTAAGACAACAAAAATTACATTTTAAGGTATGTGATCTTTGCCTGCCATTTTGTCCTGCTTGTTATGTACCATTCAAACTTTTTTGTATTCAACATTGTCACAGCAGAAATAAAAGTGGAGAATTTCAGACTTTCTTTCTTCATTAGTTGCTGAGATATTGTCGTTCAAACAGCCTCAAATTTTAACGTGTGGAAAAACCTGCCGCAAGTGAGTCAACGGGCGACTCACTTTTCAAAAAAATCTCAGAAAGCATTTCATGTATTAAGCTAACATTTCACAAATATCTCTAGAAATTTTTAATAATTCATGTTTTAAACATTTGATCCAAATCAGAGATGGTTGAACTGAAAATTGTTCTAAATTTACAGTTTCAGATGGAATGATCTGGAGTGTAGTTTCTCAGACATCAAGGATGTGAAGATGTTGAAGAAAACATTCATTGACACTGACTTGTTTGCATAAAGATAAATTTATTACAAAAAAGACCAGCATCAATCAGGCACCATGGATACCCGGGAGCATTCTCAGCCAATACGAACAACTCAGCTTGAATCACAGAGATAACTCACTTATATAGGTGTGTGTATGGAGAGTGTATGGAGAGTTCT
The DNA here is from genome assembly GCF_022539595.1 of Amphiprion ocellaris. Lineage (NCBI taxonomy): Eukaryota > Metazoa > Chordata > Actinopteri > Pomacentridae > Amphiprion > Amphiprion ocellaris. Next base: position 33,470,930 of record NC_072775.1, read on the forward strand.
CTTAACATTTTTTCATCAGTAAGAGATTCTTACTTTCTCCATATCAGGTACATCATTCCAACATGTCCCAGGACGGGAACAAAGATTTCTTCTATCTAAATATGTCTAGGAGTAGCATAAGCATTCCAGGAACAACAGAAACATTTCTCAGCTATTGTATAAACAACACTTCAGGCCTGTGGTTTCTCTAACGCGTCCAAAGATAACCCAAACTGCAAATGAAATTGAGCTGAATTGAACTGAATTGAACACATATCTCTGGTCAGATACTACAGAAACATGTAGAACTTTATAAACAAATGTAAAATATTAAACCGAGTTCTGTGTTTCAATGTAGCAAAGAGGAGAAATTTGCTATTCTAAATAAATGTTAGGATCTCTGCCGAAAGTTGAACCAACACAAACTGCACTAAACGTGAAATAAACCTTAGGGGGCAGTAATGATCCAATGATCCTCGTTGGGTTCCGAAGCTTCCGGTCTGTGGGAGCAACTTCCGGTCCAACCAACCGGCGTCCGTGGGCTTTAGTCCGGAGCAGCTTTTGAATTTATCTGACTTGATTGTGAGTAATAATCTTGATAGTTAACAAATGCAGTTATTTATTGCGTTAATGTGTGTGCTACTGATGCATCCCAGTGTTGGTATTATGCAGCAGCTGTCTTTAAGCTAACGTTAGCTTAGCTTCCCTCGTTCATCCAGCTAATCCTATTTCCATATTTTGCCGAGATAAATAATTATATTAATTGCGAAATACTGGAAACAACATGGGATAGTTAACTGAGTCGTGTGTGCTGAATTAAAATAATGATTAAAGTTTAGATTCCAGTCGGAAGCTAGTGTTAGCGGCTAACTGTGATGCTAGCCAGTTAGCCGCTAACGCAGCTAAACCCAGCCGGTGTGTGTGCTAACAGTAGCTGCAGGCGATTCTCGGTGCAAAATACGATTACAAAACACTAAGTTATAGTAGTTCATTATAAAAACTATCATTACAATTTGTGTCATATTTGTCCAGTTCACGAACCAGACTCTGTTAATTAAAACCTCGCAAATAAAACCAAGGGTGCTCATTCATCACTATACACGAAGTTTTACAAATCAGTTCTTACAGTGAGAATAACCCGGTGTGATTAGTTTATTCAGTCCTCATTTGTATCCCGAATTTTAGAGATGAGATTGTTTGATCACAGTGATTATTTAGTCAACTGAAATTTGTTCCCACGGGTCAGCAAAACAGAAAAATGCTAATTTTTGGGTGAAGTTTGGTTTACATGCCCTCTTATTAGTTTACAACACGTTTCCTCAAGTTTTGGCAGAAAACCATAAGTTTTATCTATCGAGAGTAATTTTCTTGGTTTCAGATATTTGACAGCTGTAAGACATACTCCACTGGAATACAACTTTTTAGAAACCTTGTGTGTTGTGATTTTTATAATATCATTTACATCCTGAGTCCAACAGGAGATTTTATTTTTAAACATAATAATTACTACGCCACGATATGTAAGTCATATATGTTGTATAGTTCAGCAGATTTGCCAATATTAAGGTGGAGTTTGGTCTTTCTTGATTTGATTTGTTTTTCTTTAAGTTTTGGAAGCAGTGAGTTTCTTCTCTTTGGAGTTATTTACTTCGGTTCAAATAATAAAGAACTTCAAACTATATTCCATCGGAAAATCCAATTCATTGGTGGAGTTTGGTGATAACATATAATTTACTGATTTGTTTCTTCTGCAGCAGATTTTTGGTACTTTTGATAGCTATTCCACATTAACAGTATGGTTTGACTAATATGTTTTTTTATGGTTCGTGTCACTTATTAGTAATGAAAGAGACTGACAACCAATTAGTTATTACTTTATTTAGAGTAAAAATTGAATTTCTGGTGTTAAAATTGAAAGCTACTGAAACTCCAAGGCAAGACTTTATTTAAACATCTTTATTTATATATGTTTTGCGTGTTTAATTAAAGAGAACTTCTTGACATTTGTCCATAAGTGTTGATTGGCCGTTACTTGTGATGTCTGACCAGTCAGACATTACTCGAGACTAAATTCACTTATTTTTAGCAGGAATCATTTTTTATTAAATCTCAAAAATGCTGCAACAAGATTATCAACACGTGCAAGAGGTAATTTAACAATCTGTTAGGATTCCTGAAACAAACAAATGAACGAATTTTCAAGGTGTTTAAAGGTTCCACAGAGGAGGAATCTTCCCCTCCTGTCAGTCCACCATGGCGGACATCAAGAACTTCCTGTATGCCTGGTGTGGGAGAAGGAAGCTGACTCCAAACTACGACATCCGAGCTGCAGGCAACAAAAACAGGCAGAAGTTCATGTGTGAGGTGAGTCTTCTGTCTGGCTTCATTCCATTCAGGAGAATTAAACTCCCACCTGACGTTTCTGACTCTAAACTCTCCTCCGTTCAGGTCCGGGTCGACGGCTTCAACTACACTGGGATGGGAAACTCCACCAACAAGAAGGACGCTCAGACCAACGCCGCCAGGGATTTTGTCAATTATCTGGTCCGAGTCGGGGAAATGAACGCCGCGGACGTCCCAGCTGTCGGGGTCAGAAAGCCTTTCTTGTTTTTATTGCTGTAAATGATCATTTAATCTGTCTCTTAAAAAACTGATTTCAGTTGCTCACCTTCTGCTCCATTCAGTTATAAGTTAATAAATGACATTACAAAGCTGGAGGTAATGACAACTGGATTTCAGCTCGAGTTAATTTTACTGATGTCCCATTCAGACGTCCAGTGGAGGTGGAGGACTCTAACATTATCTGTCCCAGTCGAGGTTTTTAATCAAATCTGAGGAGTCTTTTTTTAAGCTCTTTTCCAGAAATAATTTAATTATTACAGCTGAAATAACCTCCGGTTTTATCGCCTGTATTTTCTATCTTGTCTGCAGCCTCGTCCTTTAAACACTATAAAACATGATGAAACAACAGAAATCTGACATAAAAACACAAGAAGAGACGACAAGAGAGACTGAGAGGAAAATAAAATAAATGCAGCTTGGCTCAGAAACAGTGAACAGAGGAGCAGGTTGTTGGAGATACATTCAGCATGGAGAAACATCTTTAGAGAGAAAAAGTCTGGAGAGGCTGGAAGCATGGAAATGGTTAAATATCTGGAGTATGTGGGGACAAAACCACAAAGAGACACAAAACAACAAAAATGACACAAAACTGCACAAACAAGACAAAAGGAGACACAAAGCAAACACTTTGTTTTCCAAAGACTCATAAAATGACAAAAATGAGTCACAAAACAACAAAAACGAGACATAAAATGACAAAAAAAACATAAAGTCAGACTCAAAATGGGAATATTTACACAAAATGACAAGACACAAATAGAGACAGAAAATGACAAAAATGAGACAAAAAAAGTGACACAGCTGCAAAAACAACAAATTGACAGAAATGTGACAGAGAATTTAACTTTCTTCTTTTTTTTACAGTTTATACCTTTATAAATGAGTCATATTGCACATAAAATATTTCTAAGTTCTGTCTACTTCTACTCATGGTTGTTCTGTTTCCATAGAGGTGCAGGACTTTATAATGTGGTGAAAAATGACTGTGCAATGAGTAAAAATGTGAGTTTAGAGGCTTAAGTATCCCTAGTGAGGATTCAGGTTGCAGGAAAAATGCTGCTTTGACCTGATAAATGAGTTTTTTTTTTTATCACCAGGTGAGCGTTCCAGAGCCTGACCAGCCAGACGGAGGAGGAGGAGGAGGAGGAGGAAATGGTGATTTCGGAAACCTCCCATCCAACGGTCCTTTGCCACCTCACCTTGTCGTGAAAGCTGAGCAAGGTAACATTAAAACCATCTTGTTGTTAGCTCTTCTTAGTGAAAACACATCAGATTAAACCCTGCCCTGTGTTGCTGCTAAGCTGTCTTCATTCTGCCTGTTTGTTTTGCTGTTTTTAGAGGAGGCTGGCAGCAGTGGGCCGGTTCCAGGGGTGACTGGACTGGGTTACTCAGGAGGAGGCAACTCTGGGTGGGGAGGAGCAGGAGGAGCTCAGTGGGAGCGAGGAGCCAACCTGAAGGAGTACTACGCCAAGAAAGAAGAACAGGAGGCCCAAGCGGTACAAATCTGAGCCCATTTTAATTCTAAACATGCAGTTATATAATAATTAATAGGGAGGTCCTGATCAAGTTTTTTCACCCACAATCTGATCCAAGTCGGTTAATATTTAGCATCAGCTTGGGACAGACTGTTTATTCTCCTAGTGGATTATCATCACAGATGTTTGGCATTTTTTACCGATTATTGGTATCTGTATTTTTATTGACCAGTTTTTGGTAAATTTAACGTGCTACTTCTATGTTTGTCGTCACTCTTCGGTCTCAGAAATGTCTCTCAAGCAGAGAAAAGTGAACAAGAAACACAAACCAGGACATTAGCTTCTCTCACAGCAGCTAATGCTACGCTAACGGCTAGTGGCTAAGTTAGAAGGCAGCCACAGATTAACCAGAAACAAAGTCTGGGAAACAATAGTTAATAATAGATGGTAAATGTAGGCCTGGAGGGTAAATGTAGCATTAGAGGGTAAATGTAGCATTAGAGGGTAACTGTAGCATTAGAGGGTAAATGTAGCATTAGAGGGTAACTGTAGCATTAAAGGGAATTCCGTGTTTGTGGCCTAAATCAGGAGGTTCTACTTGTGGATTTCACAGTAATGCAGTTTTAAATAACATTCATTAACCCTTTTAAATCCACATGAACGTACAGAGATTGTGATTAAATCTGTTCTTACCAACCGTCTGGTTATCGTTGGCAGACTCTGGAGTCGGAGGAGGTGGACCTGAACGCTAACCTTCACGGGAACTGGACCCTGGAGAACGCCAAGGCCCGTCTGAACCAGTTCTTCCAGAAGGAGAAAAGCAGTGCTGAGTATAAATACAGCCAAGTGGGACCGGACCACAACAGGTCTGGACCAGGAAGCTCACAGGCTTTTAGACCAGCAGCACATTTCAGACCAAATCCAGGCTGACGTCTGCAGAGAAACAGTTACACAGAAACACCCGCGCTGTGTGGGTTTTTAGGTGTTTAATACGTTAACAGTTTTGTAAACAAACACATTTTTTATACGTGAAGAATGACCTAAAAGATGAAAGATTCGGGTTCAGAGGAGTTAATTTTGTTTTCACTTCAGTCTGGATTTGGTGTGGAGTTTCCTGTTGACCTTCAGGCTTCGTATCCTTTCATTTATTTAGGTTTTTAGGTTCAGCCATTTATTTTAGGTAATTTACTGTTAATTAAGGTGACTTTTTCATACAGGGGGTTGTTGGAACAGTTTACAGTGATAGAAAATAGTTTAAATTAATTTATTATGAAGCTGTGAGTCGAGTGTTTCCTCTTTATCTTATTTTTGCATATTTGCCTTCATTTTTTGCTGCTTTTCAGCTGTTTTTCTGCATTTTTTCCCCTTCCGTTTTTCCTTTTTATCCTATGTTTTTGCATATTTGCCTTAATTTTTTGCAATCTCTTTGTTATTTCTTTAGCATCTTATTTTCAGGCAGATTTTTATTCTGCTGCCTCTTTATCTTATTTTTTTTGCATTGTTTTTCTTCATTTTCTACTGCCTCTTTTTTCTGCATATTTTATTTATTTTCTACTTTGTCTATTTTTTGCACCTGTTTCTTCATTTTCCTCTGCCTCTCATTATTGCATATTTATCTTGAGTTTGTGCTGCACTTCATTCATATTTCTATATCTTCTTTGTAATTTTCTTTCCTCCTCATCTTATTTTTTTGTTGTTGCATATTTTTCTTTATTCTGTCGCCGTCTCTTTATTATTTTAGTACTTCTTTTTCTTCATTTTCTGCAGCCTGTTAATCTTCTGCATATTTTTTTAAATTATCAGCTGTTTCTTTATTTTACTTTTTGCGTCTGTTTCTTTATTTTCTGCATATTTTTCCATTTTCTGCTGCCTTTTAATCATATTTTTTGCATCTGTCTCTTTAGTTTCTGCTCTCTGTCTTTTATTTCTGCCTTTTTTTTCATATTTTTCTGCTTCTTTCCTACATTTCCTGCCTTTGTCTCACCTTTTCAGCGTTATGTCATTAAATCGAGGAGTTTATTAATGCTGCAGTTATGAAGTGTTTTTCCTCAGTGACATTGTAGCTGAAAACCTGTTAGACTTCTTGTTTTTTAAAGGCAACACACACCAGCTGGGTTCCTCTTCTTCGTCTTTACTTTTTCTCTCTGTTCGATCATAAATGAAACCAGCTGGTTTGTGTTGCGCTGCAGAACTGAGGTGAGAAGTTTGGTTTTTGGGACGTTCCTGTATGTTTTTCTGCTGGACTTGCTGTAAACCCAGAGACCTCCAGAGTGTGTCGGTTACACCAGAGAGATCTCACTGTCTGATTGTTCCCCTTTAAACTGAGCTGAACGGTGCTGTTTACACTCTGTTTACACTGGAGCAGATCCTGGTTAAACAACAGAATATATTCACTTTTAATCTTGGAATTAAACAGTGTTGATGGAGTGTAAACGGCAAACACCTGCAGGTTTCTCTTGATTTTGGAGCGATTTCCAATTTCACTTCCTCATGCGCGCTTAGAAAATGTTTATTTTAAAGCCAAGAATGCCTCAAGGAAATCGGATAAGTTCTGTTTGGCACAAATTCTTAGCCGTAAATGTGTCATTTCTGAAGACTAGAGTGAGTTTCCTGCTCAGTCATGGGGGGGGGGAAAGACTCGAAGTGACGCCAGAACTCACAACCACACTTGAAGGAAGACATGGGACAGCGTTTAGGTGCACTAAAGCTGTCTCATGGGTGCAGCTCGGGCCTCAGTGGAGTCTGGTTGTGATTTCTGGTGTCGCTGTTCACCGCAGGGCAGAGAGCAGCCGGGAGATACTGGAATCAGAGCTGCCGATTGGTCTTAAATAATCCCAAAGTCTGGCAGAAAAACATACAGACTTCCTCCCGAGAACAGGTGAGTTCGGCGCTTCAATTTGAGCTTTCGTGCGGGGCTTTTATTTTGGTGAACGCAGGAAGTGAAGCCGTGATGTCTGTGCTTGTGTCTGCAGGAGCTTCATAGCGGAGATGCAGCTGTTTGTGAGACAGCTGGGCAGAAGTAAGAACATATTTTCCTATAAATGTTCTAATATTTCCTTTTTTTAACAGAGTTCATACAAACTCATCACTGAGCCGGATGGAAAGTTGAGGATTTTATATGTAGCTAAATTAAACTTGAAGTTATCTTAAGTTTTCATTCTGGATAAGAGTTGAAGTGATGTAGCTGTGAAGCTTGAAAGCAGCTGGATTAGAAAGTAATTCATTGTTAACCCTCTGAACCTCGAGCAGTTTCTGGGCGTTTTTCCTCGCTGTGGGTTCTTTTTTCACTGCAGCATGAAGTTCACATGACACGGTTAGAAAGACATGAATCATAAAAATGAAAAAAAAATTTCTTCGATTATTTTTACAAAAACTAAAGAAACCTAAAATCGACATATCCAATAGCCTCTCCAGACTTTTCCTCTCTACTCTGCTCATCGTCTGTAGAAAGATGTTTCATCATGCTGGATGTATCTCCAATAACTTGCTGCTCTGTTCACTGTTTCTGAGCCATGCTGCAGTTAATTCATTGAGTAGGTTTATTTTTTCTCTCTGCAGTTCAACCTGAAAACTCAGGATGATTTCCTAAAAAGATTACACGTCTTTGAAACCTGTCAGCAGGTTTCAGGGTTCAGACGGTTAAATGATCATTTTTAAAGGGACCAAAGTTGCAGTTTGTCATAGAGACAGTAAAGTACCATTTATTACTTCAGCTAGATGTCTAGCCGCGTCTTTCATCTGGGATATTTAACCTCCAAAGCAAGGAAAAAGTAATAATTGACAGACATATATGAGAGCATATTTCATGGCACAATTCCAACAGGATCATCAAATCATTTGTGTCGTTGGCAGGCGTACATATTTTCCGTAAGACGCCAAATGGTGGCTCCAAACAGTCAGATGGCTGGTTAGTCAACAAAGTTTTGATTAACTGACCACTTTTAACAAAATGTTAATCAGATAAAACACCAAAGTAACGCATCCACAGGGGCGTCACTTCAGCAGCGTTAGACATCATGAGAAATGATTTATTCCTGGGTTAAACCGGACCAATATGGTGGCTTCTTTTGGAGACTTTTGCTGATATTTACACCAATATGTGCTTCTGAAAACGAGAAATGATGTGAATCTGTCTCCATTTCAGATTAACAGCAGTTGGTTTAAAAGGTTTCTTGGAGTTTCCAGAAGCATCGATTGGTGACTGGATGCCCCGATTCGTATGAAGTTGTAGAAACTTTATGCAAATGAGGAGCTGACAACGTCTCTGGAAATACATCGCAATGAAATATGTGATCAGTTTAGGCCCAAACATTAAAATGAATCTTGAACTTGTAATTAAGTTTTGTTTATAAAGTCCAATCTCACCTTCAGCCCTTCGGCTCAGAAACTCCTCAGCAAACCTTTTAATGGGGAGATAAATAAAAACAGACCTCAGGATCATGCAGTGAGCATAGAAAAGAGCAGATTACACAGGTTGTAGGATGCAGCGTGTGATGAATGTGAACTAAATGTCTGTGCTGCTGTTCTGACTGCGGTTCTGCTGTGTTCTGCAGGAATCACGGCCCGAGAGCACGGATCCAACAAGAAGCTGGCGGCTCAGTCCTGCGCTCTGTCGCTGATCCGGCAGCTCTATCACCTGGGAGTCATCGAGGCGTACTCCGGAGTCACCAAGAAGAAGGAGGGGGAAACTGTACGGCAAAAAAAATAACGGATAAACTCTTTCACATCACCACATAAAACTTCGTAAACAAAAAAACTTGTCACTGGATGAATGCAGCAGGAAAACACATACACAACTACCAAAATGCAAACAAATAACACAGAAAAAGTGCCTTAAATGTTGTGCAAAGTTTGAATAGAAGCCACCAGATCTTCATAAACAGTCGAAGGGTTTGGAAGCAGAGAGATCTGACCTACTTTCTGTAGTTCTTGAGAAAAATGGGCTCAAAGGTTTTGTGTTTTCCAGAATGCTCTAACATTCCACTGCAACGGTTGTGGGTTCGACCACTCTGACTAATCCACAAAAAACTAACTAGACCACTCTACTTCTAACCCGTCTGTTTTGGCTCTTAAAAAATTAAAGAAACAGTTGACCAGAGGAATTTTTAAAAATAAGTGACAATGAAATAGTAATTCCACTGTTTGTATTGCCTTAATGTATTTAAACAAAAAAATCTGAAGTAAATATTCCTTTTAGTGTTAACCCTTTAAGCCCTAAAACCCCCAAAATTTGAAATGCATTTTATCTTTAAACAGAATGACCAAAATGACACCATTTATCAGAGCCAAAAGCTACAAAAAAAAGGAAGAAATGTTTTATTTCCGGCTGTCTGGTGGTTAATTGTGACCTGTGGGACTTTCTGGAAAAATCATTAAAAATGCGCTTAGAATTGTCATGTTTCATCAAAATCATCTTACTGTGGATGTCTCATTTAAAAGTTCTTCACAAAATACAGCATTTAGACCAGATTTTGTAAAAATAAAACAAAAACTAATATTTTCAGATGAGCTGCAGGTAGTGTTTCCACAGAGCAAGAATTAAAATAAAACAAACTGGATCAACAAAATAAATGCAGCATGGCTCAAAAACAGTATAGAGAAGAGGAAATAGCTGGAAGATACATTCATCATGGTGAAACAGGAGCAAAAGATACTCAGAAACTGGGGTTTGGAGTGTTAAAGCTAATATTTTTATTTCTTTTGCTGCCTGGTTGGGTTTGACTCTGCTGTTGTCTGTTTTGTTTCCAGTTGGAGGCGTTTGACGTCAGTGTGTCACCGGACCTTCGGCAGCAACTATCCAGTGTTGTCCAGGAGCTCGGCGTCCACATCCCTCCACCCGTGAGTCACACGGAGACACTCATAAACCTGCTGCTGGTCCGTTTAGTCCATCTGGGTACCAACCTGACGTTCTTGGATTCAAATGCACCAGACTTCGTTTTAAAAAATGCTAAATTTTGGGGAAATTCTCATTTTATGTTCTATTAAAGCCTATTTTAAAACATAAAAATTAAGCCATCTGTTATACCACACTTCATTCAAAATATTCCTAATTTTAGGTTTAAATCAAGCTGTCACCACGCAGACAGCTATGGTCCCAGACTTCACTCAGAATTTTAACAGTTTTAGATTTGATTTGATTCAGTTCTTGTGTGGCTGCACAGACGTCTTTACTGCCAGATTTCACTCATAGTTTTAACAGTTGTAGACTTAATTTGGTCCTTGTTCGGCTGCAAAGGCATCTATAGTATCACACTTCACTCTGAATTTTCATAATTATAGACTTGAGTTTATTCAGTCCTTGGGTGGCTGTACAGGCTTATCGAGTACCAGTCTTCATTCAAAATTTTAATTATTTTAGACTTCACTTTATTTTATCTTTGTGTTGCTGCAGTGACATCTGTCTTACCAGACTTAACTGAAAGTGTTCCTAGTTTTAGGGATGAATTTCTTTTGTCCTTGTGTGGCTGCAGAGATGTCTGTAGTTTCACACTTTACTCAGAATTTTCACAATTTTAGGCTTGACTCTCTTCAGTTCTTGTGAGGCTGCACAGTCCTTGACTAGACTTCAGTCAAAATTTTCGTAATTTTAGACGACTTTATTCAGATCTTGTGAAACTGCACAGACGTTTATGCTACCAGACTTCATTCAAAGTTGTTTTTGTGTGGATGCAGAGACATCTCTAGAATCAGACTTTATTCAGGACTTTCACATTTTAGGCTTGACTTATTTGATCTTTGCGTAGCTGCAGTGATATCTATTGGAGCAAATTCCATTCAAAATTTTCACAGTTTGTTAATGTAATTTTATCCAGATCATGTGTGTCTGCACAGACCTGTTTAATACCAAACTTCATTCAAAATTTAAACAATTGTAGGCTCGACTTACACAGCTGTTGATAGTACCAGACTTGATTCGACATTTTCTACAATCAGCAGATGTGAATCTAGTAAAACATCGGACAGTGTTTCTGTTGTTCTCAGCACATAAAACTCAGTATTAATCTCTGTACTGCTCACAGAACCGGTTATTACAACATGTCTGGCCCAGTCTAATCTCTGAGCACTGATAAGAGACACTGGATGTACAGAGTTAAAGTTTATAACATAAACACTGACCTAAGTGTAAATCCACTCGTGGGTTCAGTTCGATCCGTAACCTGAAGGTTTGTCTCGTCCAGCCTGGCGACCCCAGCAGCCCGGTGTCTCTGGTTCAGGGAAAGATGGCGACATTCGATCCGTCGCAGCGTCAGACTGGAGCCGGCGTCGTCCCCTGGTCTCCTCCTCAGGTCAACTGGAACCCCTGGACCAGCAGCAACATCGACGAGGGACCGCTGGCCTACGTGAGTCTTTACCTTAAAGACTTCTTATTCTAATGTTCAGTATTCAGAAAACAAAAGGGATCGACTTAATAACTCAGTAAATAAGACATTTAGATTCTTCAGGATCTTAAATCTTTCTATAACATTTTTTTATTTTTATATATATATTTTTAGTTTCTGCCTTTTATTGTTTAATGCAACAAAACACCAAAAACCTCATTTTTAAGACACCAAAAAAGTAAAAAACCTGAATATTAATGCACCAGAACATCAAAAACCTGGATTCTGAGAAACGGTAGTGTTAAAGGCCTGAATATTAATGCAGTAAAATGTCAGAAACATTGACATTATTGAACAATAACATCAAAAACCTAATTTCTAATACACCAAAAAGTCAAAAACCTCGATATTAACGCACAGGATTGTCAAAAACCTGGATTCTGAGAAACAAAAGTGTTAAAAACTTGCATATTAATGCACCAAAATGCCAAAACAAAGTGTCAAAACTGGGTTGATAAGACATTTAAGTGTGAAAAATATTTATGTGGTTAACCATCAGAAATCAGGATATTAATGCACTAAAACAAAAAAAAAATATGGATATCAATATACTAGATCTAACCTTCAAAAGCCTTGATACAAAGACAACAAAATGTCAAAAACCAAGTTATTAAGACATCACCGTGTCAAAAACCTCAATACTAATGTGGTTAATCATCAGTACCCTGGATATTAATGCACCAAAATGTCAGAAAAATGCAAGTTATTGAACCATAACATCAAAAACCTTGATACTAGGACAACAAAGTGCCAAAAACCAGGTTATTAAGGCATCACCGTGTCAAAAACTTCAATATTAATGTTGTTAACCATCAGTAACCTGGATATTAATGCACCAAAATGTCAGAAAAATGGAAGTTATTGAACCATAACATCAAACACCTTGATACTAGGACAACAAAGTGAAAAAAAACTGGTTAATAAGACATTAAAGTGTCAAAACCCTAAATATTTATGTAGTTAATCATCAGAAACCAAGATATTAATGCACTAAAACAGAAAAAAAATGGATATTAAGACACCACAATGTCAGAAACATGGATACTAGGACAACAAAGTTGCAAAACCTGGATATTGACACACTAAACCACAAAAACCTTGGGTAGTAATGCACCAAAATGTAAATAAAGCTGAATATTTAAACACCAAAAGGTAAAAAACCTGGATGTTAAGGCACCGAACCATCACAAAGCTAAATTCTAAAACCCAAATGTGTAAAAAACCTGGATTTACACAATGGAATTGAATAAAACAAGATATCCAAACAGATTATCTTTGATTGTGGTACATTTAAACATAACAGAATACAAACTATGTGTGTTCTGTTGTGCGTTTGTTTTGCGCAACAACGACTTGATGTCTAAACTGCACAGACTTATGAAGTCTTAATTTGGACGACAAAAATAATGAAGTTTCTCCTTTAATGTTGTCTTTTAACCCTTCAGTGCACTCCGGAGCAGATCAGTGGCGATCTGCACAACGAGCTCAAGTATCAGCTGATGAACGACGACAACCTGCAGAAGGTCAGGCTGCTGTCACTATGGCAACCTTTTCCCACTGGTTTAAAACATTCTGAGACAACTGGAACGTATAAAAACAGAATCCGTGTCGTTGTTCAGATCCTGATGGAGCGCGAGCAGCTGCCCGTCAAACAGTTTGAGGAGGAGATCATGGCGGCCGTGGAGAAGAACCCGGTGGTGATCATCAGAGGGGCGACGGGCTGCGGTAAAACCACCCAGGTTCCTCAGTACATCCTGGACCGCTTCATCCAGGGCGGCCGGGCGTCGGACTGCAACATCGTGGTTACCCAGGTAACGCTCGGCGTCCGACTCCTAACTGAAGACAAAGACTGTTTTGGGCCAATTGGAAACTTGAATTATTAGAATTTTCTGAACTTTTTGATCAGTTTCGTCTCTCCCTCTGCAGCCCAGGCGGATCAGCGCCGTGTCCGTGGCCGAGCGAGTCGCCTACGAACGAGGGGAGGATCTCGGGAAAAGCTGCGGCTACAGCGTCCGTTTTGAGTCCGTCCTGCCCCGACCCCACGCCAGCGTCCTCTTCTGCACTGTCGGTACGCAAACAAACAATTAAATGGGTCTTTGGAGGATTTAATAGAGTCTCCAAGAAGATGCACAAATGTAGCAGCTATTACAGGGAACAGGAAGTCAGGAATTCTTTTTCATTTGAATGTGTACACAGTTTAAAAGTTAACTTGTGATAGTCCAACCTTTCAAAAAGCCTTATAGAGATGTAAATATGTCATCTTAGGTGGACCTTTTATTAAAACCTTCTGTTACTCCACTAACATTAAATAATTATCCTACAAGCAAAAATTAATAAACCTAAAATTTACAAGTAGCTATTTAACATACACTACTGTTCAAAAGTTTGGGGTCACCCAGGCAATTTCATGTTTTCCATGGAAACTCACACTTTTATTCACGTGCTAACATAACTGCACAAGAGTTTTCTAATCATCAATGAGCCTTTCAACACCATTAGCTAACACAATGTAGCATTAGAACACAGGAGTGATGGTTGCTGGAAATGTTCCTCTGTGGAGATATTCCATTAAAAATCAGCTGTTTCCAGCTAGAATAGTCATTTACCACATTAACAATGTCTACACTGGATTTATCATTCATTTAATGTTATCTTCATTGAAAAAAAACACTTTTCTTTCAAAAATAAGGACATTTCTAAGTGACCCCAAACTTTTGAACGGTAGTGCACAAATAAATTAAAACCTAAGAGCTCAGAGTTCATCCTGGTCCAGAACTGTTTTACTTCAACAACAGCCAGAACATCTTCGCTTCCTGAAGTTTAATGAATCCACAGATCTTCTCCTTCACAAACTAGAGATGCAAATTTTTTAAAGTTTCCTTCACCGATAGTTGGCCATGCTTAGAGTCGATAAATTAATAATTGTTGAAATTAATAAAATGGACCCCCATCGACAGTGTTCGCCACAAAATAGTGTCACTGACATTAAAACTGATGAACACCAGGTACTTTGAATTCCATGCTAAATAACCATCCACTTAATCATTTTTTTTGAATAGCTGTTTAATAGTTGGTACAACAGGACTGATGTCCAGGTTAATCTGAGCTCATTCTGTGTGAGAACGTGGGCTGGAAGACATTAACTGTTACAGAAGTCTCTGTCATGGTGCCCCGTTGTTGGCTTAAACCCACACAATGTTCTCGGCCCAGACAAACACAGAAAAACACCTCAATCGTCTGCAGCTATCAGAATTCAAACACTGCATAACTGAAATAATCTCAGAACTATTCATTTAACAAATTATATTTAGACATTAGCAATCCCATGATTCTTTGTGATTGTGAACTGTCCTTAGTCTCTACAGCTTTGATCATGTATTAAACAGTAGAAGGCTCCACCTGGTGGCGCAACCAGGTAATACAGCTGATGTGCATTACAATCTATAATATTTCTTTAATCTGTTAAATTATTCACAGCAATCAATCAATTAACAACTAATCATTATCCCACGTATCGACTGCACTCCTGCTTTAGTGACTAATGAAAGTCTTGGTTTTCTGGTTGGTCAGTTTACCGGACAAAACAGAAGCTGTGCTGCGAGAACAGACCAAGTCAAACGATGAAATCTGTTAGGTTCAACAGATGACTGTCTTGTTGTGTGAGAAGTTATTCCAGCCTGATTAATGAAGAGCTGCAGCTCCAAATTATTGGAAATTAACAGAACTATTGATTAAATATGTATCTGACAGCCGCCCTTCAAAACCAAAGACAGTGACTCTGTCGGGACCTGTCGATCAGGACTGAAGTACTGAAACACAAAAATAGTCTCCCGCTAAGGCCTGCATTTCTGTAATTTTTTTAATAAAGTGAATTGCCAAGAAATTGTCTTTTAGAGTTTTATTACCAGTTAATCAAATGCGTTCAAGCCTCTACAAGACAAGAGCAAAGGTAAAGAGTCAGGATCTTATCAGTAGATTTGCCTCTCATACTTCTTCCAGTAAAGGTCATAAAGGATTGAGGTCGGTTCTCTTTAGGTTTTGTCTTGGTGTCAGATTTGTTTATCCAGAAACAAAACACTCCAAGGCTTCCATAGAAGTATTAGAGGACTTTAATATAAGACTTTATGTGCAGTCTGAAGCCTCAGGGTCACCAGACACAAATAAGAATGGACAAGAGAACACACCGTTCATATATGAACTAATGTAAACCTACTTCCTGTTAGAAAAGACAAATAGTCTTCTTTCACTGTTGGTGAGTTTCTTGTTCTGAGGTTTTTATTCTGTTTTCTGGCGCTGATTGTGGAAACATAAGACAAACAATTCTGGTTTTTAGTTTGGTTAGAACTGAAGAAACATCTTGAATGAAGGTGACACTTCTCTGAGAACCTAAAATAGAAGTACAGTCACTGTTTACTGAAGCTCCTAAGGTCACTGTGATCTGGATGGTTTAGAAGTCATATGACGAACAATTTAAAAAAGACTTGGGTCAAGCTATGTTAAGACCAAAATGTCCTACTTTGACACAGTTAATATTTTGCTGGGTAAACATGCAACCTTTTTGGGAAAAAAACATCAATATTAACCAGTTTGCAGTGACTACAGTCCTGCTGGTGTCTGTACAAACTGTATTTGGATCTTCTGTGAAGTTGTTTTATCAAATCGCTCGATTTTGTTCTATCTGTGAAGTCATCAACACACAGAAACAAGAGGAAAAGTGGTATTTTAACACTTCTAACGATTATTCCGTTTAATAGTCAATTATTTAATGTAGAATCCCTGAAGTCAAACATAATCATGTCTATTTTTTCTCTTATCGGCTGTTAAAACCCAAAAGATCGAACAGATTTTTATTGTTATAGAACTATGAAAGGAAGTTTAGCAATAAAAGAACACAAAGTTGATGCTAAATCAAAATCAAACCATTCTGAGTTTGTTAAAATGTAAAACTAAAGAAGACACTATCAAACATGTCTGAATCATGTCATTCCAAAAGTAGATTTGATGTTTTTGCTGTAAATATTCAGGAATCTATCGTCTGTTTCAGGCGTTTTGCTGCGGAAGCTGGAAGCAGGAATCAGAGGCATCAGTCATGTAATCATTGACGAGATCCACGAGAGAGACATCAACGTGAGTTCACGAATTCACCGATTTAAAGGTTTCTACAGAATGAGTCGGCTTTTCCGTTGTGACCTTCTGTTTGTGTCGATCGCTGCAGACGGACTTCCTCATGGTCGTCCTCAGAGACGTGGTCAACACCTACCCGGAGGTCCGCGTCATCCTCATGTCAGCCACCATCGACACCACCATGTTCAGGGAATACTTCTTCAACTGTCCCGTCATCGAGGTGTTCGGACGCACCTTCCCCGTCCAAGGTAAGCTCAAAGATCTCAAACAGAACATTTAAAGGTTCACGTGTATTCATTGTGGCTCCTCTTGAGTTTACATCCATTGGTGAACTTACAAAGACCTCCCGGGTCGACCTTCCCTCCCGCTCATTACCCTCGGTCAACAAAAGGCTTCTGATCCAGCCACCATAACAGGGCCGGTCCACAACTGGACTCTTCTCCTCTGTGGTTCCCCGGAGGTGGAACAAGTTACCAAACTCTGTTCCATCTGCAGAGTCTCTCTCAGTCTTTAAGAAAAGACTAAAGACTTGATAGACTGCAGAAAACAAAACAAAAAAAATCCTATTACCTTCTGCACTGCCTTGAGGCACCACGGTTCTATTATCACACTAGAACTAGTTTTATGGCTCTTATCCAGGTTGTTTTCTCCTGACTAGATCCTTGCTTGTGTTGTTTCTACTCTCAGATGTACGTCGTTCGGGATAAAAGCGTTTGGTAAATGAAATTGTAGAATTGCAGACCATGTATATCATTGCTGTATTGACCAAGTTTTTGTCATATTTCTAAAAGTAACAGAGAAATAAAAGAACCAAAATAGTTTTTTGACGAAGCCGCATTGGTCTTCATTGATTCCATCACAGAAAATCCTGAGTTATCGGAGTAAACGCAAGGATGCTACGATTAACCTGGTCATTACAAGCGGACGTACACTTTTGTTCGCAGTTGTAGCTTCACTTCTAGGTTTTCACTGCTAGTGTTTTTGAAATCATTCACTTTAGGCAGCATTCAACCATCTGAATTTCCAATTTACATTTTATAAATTTAACTTTGGAAATCGTCATTTTGTTTCACGTTTTTCTCCATTTGTGTCTTGGTTTTTGTCATTTTGTCTCGTTTGTGTCTCGTTTCCTTTGTTTTGTATCTTTTTTTATTTAATTTTATGTCTCTTTTACGGTGGTTTTGTCTCAAAATACTATTGGTATTTAACTATTTCCATATTTTCAGCCTCTACAAACTGTTTCTCTTTGCTCTGCTCATCAGCTGTAGAAAGATGTTTCACCATGCTGAATGTATCTCCAACAACTTGCTCCCCTGTTCACCATTTTTTGAGCCATGCTGCATTTATTTTCTCTCTTGTCGTCTCCTCTTTGCTCTGTGGAAACACTGCCAGTGATGCCATCAAGCATATTTTTACACAGATTTTTTTTTTTTTTTTTTTTTTTTTTAACAGAATTTGGTTACAGCTGGTGGTTTATTTCTGGCAAATTCTTAATTAAATGTGTAGAATAAAGTGATTTTAGAAGAAATGTTGCAATTCTAAGCATGAAAATGCAAATGTTCCTTCTATTTTTTACAATTTCTGGCTAATAAATGGTAGCATTTTGGAGATTTGTATATTATTTGATAGAAAATATGCCTTTAGACCAGAAGTTTAAATGGTTGTTGACAAGGTTTGAAAGTGTCAATGTCATAGTGAGTCTAATTGTACTACATGTTAACCAGCTGTCACTTCATAGTAATTTCCAAATTGCTGCTCTATACCACTAAACTACTTCTTAGTTTTTTTTTTTACCAAAATGTTGTCGGACAAACTCACCAAACACAAGTTAAAAGCTGCTCTGAGAATTTAGAGATATTTCTATATCAAAAGATGGCTCAGAGAGAAAGTTGGAATCAGCAGAAAGTCCTGATCTCAAACACAAAATTGAATATTTCAGTTGTTTTGCTCTGGACTGTCAGTCACAAGTCCAGAGAGAGTTTTCTTCCTGAAGTGCGCGGGGACAGCAGCAGCTACAGACACTGAAGTAGCCTGTTTAGACCAGCATTGAAATAGTACAGCCACGGTAAAATGACAACTGAGAGACGTTTCGAGACCTTTTAAGCTCCATCTGCAGCAACAGTCAGCAGGAATACAGAGTTGTAATTGCGTCTTTGTTTGCAGAGTATTTCCTGGAGGACTGCATCCAGATGACCCACTTCATCCCTCCACCGATGGACAGAAAGAAGAAGGACAAAGACGAGGACGGTGGAGACGACGACGTAAGAAACCGTTAATCAGGAATCTAAGTGTTTTCTCTTAAAGCCAGATCTGAGTTTGAAACATCTTCTGCCCACAGACGAACTGTAACATGATCTGCGGACCGGACTACACGGCGGAGACGAAGAGCTCGATGGCTCAGATCAACGAGAAGGAGACGTCGTTCGAGCTGGTGGAGGCTCTGCTGAAGTACATCGAGACGCTGCAGGTGGCCGGAGCTGTTCTCGTCTTCCTGCCCGGCTGGAACCACATCTTCTCCATGCAGCGACACCTGGAGACCAACCCACACTTTGGTAGGTCACACAACGACAAAACGGCACTTCAGCCGAACGTCTGCCAACAGTGATACAAACAATGACGATCGTAGCAGGATGTTTGGGTTGAAAGTCTCATTGTAGATCATAGTGTGGACTTTTATCTCGAAGCTAAATCCACAAAGACCAAATAAACTTATTTGTAGGTGCAGATTTTTAACTTTTGTTGAGAAACTTGATCTATAAACAAATATAAACAGCATATATATAAACATTTTTTTTTAATAAAAAAGGTGGTTGTTAAAGGTTTAATTTTTTTAAAAAAGAGTTAAATTCAGGGGTCATGCTTTGTGTCCAAATCCATGTCTCTTCTTCACAGTTCAATCACACTGAAAAATTATTAATTTTATAACAATATGTTACTATACGGCACTGAACACATATTTCTCTCAATTTCTAAGTCACACAGCTTCCCAAAATCGTGGTTCAGATTTTTTCCAGATCAAACACACAATCTTCCCAGCACAACTCTGAATGTTGCTATTTTTTATTATTTTATCTGATTGTTCTGTTTCTGTTACATGATTGTTTCGTTTTATCCCTTTTATATCATAAGTGTAGCACTCTGACATTTTGCCTAAATGAAAAGTGCGTTACAAATAAAATTTATTATTATTATTATTATTATTATTATTATTATTATTATTATTATTATTATTATTATTATTATTATTATTATTAACTCTAAAAATACGCCTCCACTGCCAGCATTTTATAGTGAGATACATGTAAAAAAAAAAAACAGCTTAATTGTATAATACAAAATATTGTTTTTCTTGATTTAAAGGCTAAAGTAAAACATCTGAATCTGTATCATGTTAAATGATTGAAAATCGAGACTCTTTTGAATAAAACAAGACACAGCATGTATGGTTAGTCCTTATAATGACAAAGATAAGAGCTAAAAGTAAAAAATACCTTGGAAATAACCTAAAAAGACTCATGGAGTTAAACTTTTAAAGGTTTCTTCTGGGTTCTCACTGCTCAAAGTCTTCAATTGTGCAGATGATCCAGTAAAAATACTTGATTAACGTACAATAACCGAATGCTTTCATGAATCATTCTGTCAAAAATACTGAAATTACATAATTATCTACCGTTTATCGCCTCATTACGTCACATGGTTGACTGTTTGTTGTTTCATCCATGAGACTGAGACGTCTGAATCAGCTCAACCAACAGTTAGATTTGAAGGTGTCTGTTAAGTAAAACCTGTAAAAAATGCAGCTTTGAATTCTGGGTGAAACCAAACTTGACCTTTGGAGTGTCTGGTTTCCAGGAAGTAGCCGGTACCGGATCCTGCCGCTCCACTCCCAGATCCCCCGAGAGGAGCAGAGGAGGGTGTTTGAACCGGTTCCTGACAACGTCACCAAGGTCAGTGGTGGGAATCTGTTTCTCAGTCCACAGTTGTTGTTTCTGTGAAGTTTAACGTTGATGTTCTGTGTTGCAGGTGATTCTGTCCACCAACATCGCAGAGACGAGCATCACCATCAACGACGTCGTCTACGTCATCGACTCCTGCAAGTAAGACCCACGTCTGCTGCTGGTCCTCAGACTCGTAGTCGGTTTCTGAGTGAGACGGTGTTGAAGATCAAACTGTTTTCTGTCCTCAAAGGCAGAAAGTGAAGCTCTTCACCTCCCACAACAACATGACCAACTACGCCAACGTCTGGGCCTCCAAGACCAACCTGGAGCAGAGGAAAGGCCGAGCCGGCAGAGTCCGACCCGGGTTCTGCTTCCACCTCTGCAGCCGAGCTCGATTCGAGAGGTACGACCTGTTAGCAGACGCGTCAAAAGCCTCAAAAACAGGGACAATTACTCACTATTTCATTACCCCTAAACAAAAATGTAGACAAACGAGGACCCCACTGCCATGCTGGAGGTGTGGTGGAATAATGGTGGACCACACCCTTATATTCTGGTCTTGTCCACTTATCAAGCTGTTTTGGGAGGAAGTGTACAAAACTATCTCCTAAACATTCGGCTTTGAGGTTAGTATGTCCTTCCCCACACTCCACCTCAGACTTCCCCCAGGGGATCTAAACAAGAATGACACAGATTTACTACAGATCTTTATGGCAGCCAGCATGAAAGTTATCACAACGTCCGTCTGTGGACACCTTTATAAATACTGTGAATCAGTTACATCATACGGAGCAAATCACTTATAACCTGAGGCTGCAAAAGGACGCAGGGGAAGGATATGGGGAAAATGGACCTTTTTCTTAGCCCAGTCACTTCAAAAATGCTATGTGCTTGTACATACCTGAGCAGGTGTTTATACATACACATCTATTCTGTGTGAGAATGCATATAGGTAGACAGATGAGGATGAGTGTATGTATTTATTTTATCATTATTTTTTTTTTCTGATGGAAGTTGTGACTCCCTGACCTTGTTGTTTGTTATGTACGTACGTTTAACCATGTTTGCAGTAAAAATAAAAAAAATAAAGTTTTTTTAAAAATAAAAACGGACATTAATGACTAACTGTTAATTGATTAAAAATATCAACCCTCTGAACCCCAAAACCTGCCAGCAGGTTTAGAAAGCTTGTTGTCTTTTTAAAAAATCCCCAAAATGACAAATTTGTCAGCCGTTTATCATAAAAAATCTTGAACTTTCTGTCAATCCTTCGACTAATCACATCTTAATTTTTGTTACGTACCAAAAATGAGCCAAATCTAAGCTTAAAGTTGTGATATGTAATTAGACTCACTTCATTCTGTCTCATTGAGGAAATTCAACCATTTCCAACAAAAATCTGAGCTCCTCAGAGTTCTCAGGTTGAACTGCAGGCAGTGTTTCCACAGAGCAGAGAGGCAAATAAAACACACTGGATCCATGAAATACCAGACAATCAAAAATGACTCCATTTATCAGCCAGAAACTGTAAAAAATAACAAAACAATCATCTGATTTTCAAATTCTTGCAGGTGTGGTGCACACACTGAGTCTTTTGCTGCTGTTTACTTGGTCTGTCTTTAAATTTGTGATGTAACTGAGCTGATTTAGTTAAAAACGGTTCTAACGTCCACTTTGTTTCATTAATTTCATCCTTTGATAGATTATCGATCGCTAACTGTCAGTTTAGGAGGCCGGGCTGCAGCTTTTCTCGTTTCCTTCAGGTTGTTTCTGTTTTGTTTCCCTGCAGGCTGGAGAGTCACATGACTCCGGAGATCTTCAGGACTCCGCTGCATGAAGTCGCTCTGAGCATCAAGCTGCTGAGACTCGGCGCCATCGGACACTTCCTGTCCAAAGCCATCGAGCCGCCGCCGCTGGACGCCGTCATCGAGGCCGAACACACCCTGAGAGGTCTGGAAGAGACGGGAATCTTTTCTGTTCTGTGTGACGATAAAACCGCCGTCAGATTCTGGAACCTGTTGTAGGAACTTCAGTATAAATCAGCTGCTAAATGTAGTGTCGACAAACTAGTCAGTTAAATTACTGATATTTACAGGAAGTTAAACTATGGTTTTATTTCTCACTTTATTCTTGTAGTTTAAAAACAAAAGAAAGGGGTATTTATATTCATATATTTATAGTTTTTAATTAAACTAGCGACATTTAAAATAAATTATTTTACTTTATTCTTGTAGTTTAAAAAAAACCCTGTGTGGTATGTTAGAGTATTTATTTAGATTCATATATTTATGTTTTTTAAACAAACTAATACCATTTAAAATACATTCTTTTTCACATTATTCTCACAGTATTGTAAATATTTTTTTAACTGAGACAAAACTTAAATTAATTCAGAATGAATTAACTTAAATGTTCTTTATTTTCCTAATTTCTTGTGTAGTGTAATACTTATACTTATTAAATTAGAATTTTATTTCACTTTATTCTCAGTCTTTGAATTTTATTTCATTAAAAAATTCAAAATTATTTCAATATAATTCAAGTGATTTTTTTTTATTCCTACTTTCTTGTGTAGTGTTTAAAGGCACTTATATAATTATATTTTTTACATTTAAAATAAATTTAATTCCAATTTTATTTCATGTTTCTCAAAAATACATCTAAATTAAGTCAATATATTTTAAATGCTTTTTTTTTGTTCCTAATTTCTTGTGTAGCATGTAAAAGTACTTTTTCACACTTAAAATAAATTAAATTACAATTTTATTTCACTTTATGCTCAAAATTTTTACAATTTCTTTCACAAAAAAATCTAAATTAATTAAATATAATTTAAATGATTTTTTACTTTTATTATAAATAAAGGCATTTATATAATTCTATTTTTCACACAAATAAAATTGCAATTTTATTTCATTTTATTCTCAAACTAAATATAAATTAATTCAATGTATTTTAAGTGATTTTTTTTTAATTTGTAATTTCATGTGTAGTGCCTTAATTATGTTTGTTACATTTAAAATAAATTAAAGTGTAATTTTATTTCACTTTATCCTCATAGATTTTATATTTTATTTCACTAAAAAATTGAAATTAATTCAATATAATTTAATTGGCTTTTTTATTTTTATTCCTAATTTCTTGTGCAGTGACTAAAGGCATTTATATAATTATATATTTTTTTTACATTCAAAATAAAAGAAATTCAAATTTTGTATCACTTTATTCTCATAATTTTTAAATTTTATTTCACTAAAAATCTAAATGAATTCAATATATTTTCAATGATTTTTTTCTTTTGTTCCTAATTTTTTGTGTAGCGTTTAAAAGCACTTTTTCCACACTTAAATGACAATGTTATTTCACTGTATTCTCATAGTTTTTGTAGGAGCTTCAGTAGAAACCAACTGGACTCTCCTCATGGAGGTTCTGGAACACGTTAAAGAAGAGTCCAGTTGGTTTCTACTGAAGCTCCTACGTTGACAACAGAGAACAGATTTGTTGAGCTTGTTGAACTCGTTGCATTTCAGAGCTGGACGCCCTCGACACCAACGATGAGCTGACCCCTCTGGGCCGGATTCTGGCCCGGCTGCCCATCGAGCCTCGGCTGGGGAAGATGATGATCATGGGCTGCATCTTCCAGTCAGTGTCGCTACGTTTTTCTACTTTTTTACGATCGCTCCGGTTAAAGCTTGATTAAAACGTCCGTTTCATCCCGCAGCGTTGGAGATGCCATGTGCACCATCTCAGCCGCCTCCTGCTTCCCGGAGCCGTTCGTCAACGAGGGGAAACGTCTCGGCTTCGTCCACAGGAACTTCGCCGGCAGCCGTTTCTCGGATCACGTGGCGCTGCTGTCGGTCTTCCAGGCCTGGGATGACGTCAGGTCGGTGTATTTTACGAATAAATAAATTTTCAGCTCTGATTTCAGGCTGCAGCATCACTTCTTGAAGTTTCTCTACAAGAACAGATTTTTTTTTTTTTCATCACATTTGTATTTTTTTAAAATAAACAAACAGCGTTTAATATGATTAAATCAGTCTTTTTTTTTGGATTTATTCTTATAGTATTTTTTGGTATTTTTCATGTAGTTTTCAAGGGTATCAATGATTATTTTTTTGACTTTACCTGATAACATGAAATATAAGTTGTTTATATATTTATTGTTTTTAATTCAACTAATAACATTTGAAAGAAATTAAAATGTGGTTTTGTTTTACTTTATTCTTGTTTTTTTATTTTTATTTTATTTATTTATTTTTAAATCCTGTGTAGCCCTAAAGTAATCTAACATGTAATATAAAGTAGTATGTTCTTTATATTTCATTTTATTTCTATGAATATATTTCATATTTTCAGTGATAATTACATTTATATATTTATAGTTTTTATTTAAACTAATAACATTTTTAATTAACTAAATTATAGTTTTTAAACAATCCTGTGTAGTGTTGAAGAGTATTTATTTTAATTCATGTAATTATATTTTTTAAACAAACTAATAGCACTTAAAATAAATTGAATTAATTTTTTCACATTATTTTCACAGTATTTTATATATTTTCTTAACAAAAAAAACTAAATTAATTCTGAATAAATTAATTGATATTTTTAATATTCCTAATTTCTTGTGTAGTGTATGACTGTATTTATATTGAACCTTTTTTCCCCTTATAATAAATTAAATTACAATTTTATTTCACTTCACGCTCATAATTTTTAAATTGTCTTTTATAGAAAAAAACTCTAAATTAACTCTTAATTTCTTGAGTGGTGTTCAAAGGCATTTAGATTTACTTATAAAATTTTATTTTTTCATTAAACAAAGGACATTTAAAGAAATATAATCATGATACTTCATTCTGTTTTTCTTTAATTACCTGTGTACTGCCGAAGGTAATTTTTTGTTTATTTGATATTCTTGAATTAATCTAAAAGGATTTAAGATTTTTTTTCATTTCCTCTGTGGTGTAGATCGTGTGTTTTGTATGTTTTGGATTACATTCATAATTTAAAAGATTAAAATCAATATTATTTTACATGTGTCTGTGTTTATTAGGACAGAAACTCTTCTATCAGCAGGTGTTTGTATCCGTTCAGTGTATTGATCAGGTATTGATCAGGTTCTGATCATGAGTTTTACCTGCAGCTTTGTCTGCATCTCGTTATTTGACTTTTTTATCATCATCAGGATCAACGGCGAGGAGGCGGAAAGTGGCTTCTGCGAACACAAACGCCTCAACATGGCGACTCTGAGGATGACCTGGGAGGCCAAAGTCCAGCTGAAGGAGATCCTGGTCAACGCCGGATTCCCTGAAGGTACCTGAACGCACCGCCGCTTCGCTCTGATAAATGTGAAACCCCAAAGTGACACTTTTCTGCCGCTGTCGTCCCGTCAGAATGTTTGCTGACGCAGATGTTCAACACGGTGGGACCCGACAACAACCTGGACGTGGTGGTTTCTCTGCTGACCTTCGGCTTGTATCCCAACGTCTGCTACCACAAGGAGAAGAGGAAGATCCTGACCACCGAGGGGCGCAACGCCCTCATCCACAAGTCCTCCGTCAACTGTCCCTTCAGCAGCCAGGACATGACGTACCCGTCGCCATACTTCGTCTTCAGCGAGAAGGTGCTTTCACACGTTTATCCCCTTTAATACAACATTGAAACACAGTTAGTCTGGTCTGTTTTCAAATCTATTCAACGCCAGACTCTCTCCGGCCTTCAGACACCTCAACTCATGCTATACGATTCAATAAATACCAATAGTAGTTCTAATTTCAACTTCACAAAAAGTGGCAAAATAACCACAAAAGTTGTAAGTTGACTGTTAAAAACTTGCAAAATTGCCACAAAAAGTTGCGAAATTACCACAAAAGTTGCGAAATTACTGCAAAAGTTGCAAGTTGACTGTTAAAAACTTGCAAAATTATACAAAAAAATTGCAACATGACCAAAAAAGTTGTAAAATGACCAAAAAAGTTGCAAATTGACTGTTAAAAAATTGCAAAATTACCACAAAAATAAAAATTGACTGTTAAAAACTTGCAAAATTACCACAAAAAGTTGCGAAATTACCACAAATGTTCCAAATTGACTGTTTAAAATTTGAAAATGACCACAAAAGTTGCAAAACAACCACAAAAGTTGCAATTTGTCTGTTAAAAACTTGCAAAATTATACAAAAAAATTGCAAAATTACCGCAAAAAGTTCCAAGTTGGCTGTTATGATCTATATTTATATTCATGAATTATTTGAGAAGCTCTTTTGTTTTCCTCTTCCATAACAATCTCCCTGTCAACACTCCATCCCGTTCCCTCAGATCCTCCTCCTCCATCCCGTTCCCTCAGATCCTCCTCCTCCATCCCGTTCCCTCAGATCCTCCTCCTCCATCCCGTTCCCTCAGATCCTCCTCCTCCTCCATCCCGTTCCCTCAGATCCTCCTCCTCCTCCATCCCGTTCCCTCAGATCCTCCTCCTCCTCCGTCCCGTTCCCTCAGATCCTCCTCCTCCATCCACCTCACCGTCCCTCCAGAGCCTTCAGCCGCTCTGCTCCCCACCTCTAGAACTCACTTCCCCCAGATATCAGAAACTGTGACACGCTCCACATTTTCAAATCCAAAATCAAAACTCACCTGTTTCAGGACTGCATATTCCCTCACATCCTAACCTCACTGTGTCACACCTCTTTGTTGTTCTTTGTTTTATTCTTGTTATTGTTATTTTTATTGTAGAATTTTTAATTGTTGTCATTGATTTTTATTCCTCTGTAAAGTGTCCTTGAGTTCCTTGAAAGGTGCTTTAAATAAAATATTATTATTATTATTATTATTAACAATCTTCATTCAAAGACATTAAATATTCTGCAGAACTGAGCTCGCTACTGACTGCTGGACGTAATAAACAGTAAAACTGGTTAGCATTAGCATTTAGCTGAAATCACAGCCTCAAAGAGAGACTCACTAACATTTTCTGGATCAATATGAGTGACTTCCATGCTTTGGTCAGGTCTCTGGAGAATGCTGCTGAAGGCGTGGAAACCATGTTTGTTGTTTCAGATCCGAACCAGAGCAATTTCGGCTAAAGGCATGACTCTGGTCAGCCCTCTGCAGCTGCTGCTGTTTGCCTGCAAGAAGATCACGTCCGACGGAGAAATCGTGGAGCTCGACGACTGGTGAGGATCTGATTGCTGCTCTTTGATAATAAAAGTTCAGAAACTGTAAAAACTTGCTGAGGGTTGGTGAACAAAACCACACGTTGTCGTCAGAGGGTTGTTTGATTTTCGGTTAAATAAAGGGAATCTTGGTGGCCTGAAATCCTGCCGACCGTACTGAAGGAAGAAGAAGTGAGTGTTGAGTTTTCACATTAACGTCTGCAGGATCAAACTGAGGATTCCTCACGAGGTGGCGGGAGGCATCGCGGCTCTGCGGGCCGGACTGGAGGCTCTGGTGGTGGAAGTGACCAAAGACCCCGAATACATCAACCAGATGGACCAAACCAACGAGAGGCTGCTGAACGTCATCAGACACGTCTCCAAACCTTCAGCGGCTGGACTCAACCTGATGGTCAACAACCAGAGGTACGAACACACAGAGGAGCCGATTCACATCATCCAACTGTCTTTTTACCAAAATATCTGCTCTGATCAGACCATAAAATCACCAAAATGACCACAAAACGTTGCAAAGTAACCAAAAGGACACAGAACAACCATAAAATCACCAAAATGACCATAAAATCACCAAAATGACCACAAAACGTTGCAAAGTGACCAAAATGACACAGAATGACCACAAAATCACCAAAATGTGATACAGAACAATGATGAAAAGATGCCAAAAAAAACAATATGATAGAAACTTCTCTGAAAAAACTGCAAAATGATCAAAGAGTGATGCCACGGAATGGCCACAAGTTGCATGCTGGCCATTAAAAATTTGCAAAATGACCAAAAACAAAGACAAAAAGAAGCAGAATTGATGACAAAAAATAGTTTCCAAACAAAAAACGTGATGCAAATTTAACTTGCAATGCTGCAAAATTACTCAAATATGAAGCAAATTCACCATAAAACATTGCAAAGTAACTAAGATTTGATAAAAAATGACAACAAAGGGGTTTAAAAGAAATGTATATGACCACAAAAAACAAAAGTTGCAAATTGACTATTAATAAGTTTCTAAACAAACACAAAAAGAAACAGAACGACCACAAAAACATACGAAATGACCAAAATCACATGATGTGATGAAAATCTACCGCAAAAGTATGCAAAGCAACCAAATGTCATCACAAAAAGTTGCAAAATGACAACAAAATGGTGCGAACTTACCATAAATTGCATAAAATCACCACAATGTGAGGCAAAACAACAAATAAAAGTTGTCAAACTCAAAATGTGATGCCAAATTACCCAGAAAGCATGCAACGTGACCAAGTGTGACAAAAAAGTTGCAAGTAGACTGTTAAAAACTTGCAAAATGACCACAAAAAGTTGCAAAACGGCTGCAAAACGACCACAAAAAGTTGCAAGTTGACTGGTTAAAGTTGCAAAATGACCTCAAAAGTTGCAAGGTGACTGATAAAAGTTGCAAGAGAACTGATAGAAGTTGCAAAACAAGTTACAAAACGACCTATAAAATTGCAAGTTTACTGATAAAAGTTGCAAAACGACCACAAAAGTTGCAACTTGAGTGGCTAAGGTTGCAAAATGCCCTCAAAAGTTGCACGTTGACTGATGAAAGTTGGAAAATGACTTCAGAAGTTGCAAGTTGACTGATAAAAGTTGCAAAATGACCACAAAAGTTGCAGTGACTTATAAAAGTTGCAAGTTGACTGATTAAAGTTGCAAAATGACCACAAAAAGTTGCAAAATGACCACAAAAATTGCAAGTTGACTGATAAAAGTTGCAAAACAACCACAAAAAGTTGCAAAATGACCACAAAAGTTGCATGTTGACTGATAGAAGTTGCAAGAGAACTGATAGAAGTTGCAAAACAAGTTACAAAATGACCTATAAAATTGCAAGTTTACTGATAAAAGTTGCAAAACGACCACAAAAGTTGCAAAACAACTTCAAAAAGTTGCAAAACTACCACAAAAGTTGCAACTTGAGTGGCTAAGGTTGCCAAATGACCTCAAAAGTTGCACGTTGACTGATGAAAGTTGGAAAATGACTTCAGAAGTTGCAAGTTGACTGATTAAAGTTGCAAAACAACCACAAAAAGTTGCAAAATGACCACAAAAGTTGCATGTTGACTGATAAAAGTTGCAAAACTACCACAAAAATTGCAAGTTGACTGATAAAAGTTGCACAATGACCACGAAAGTTGCAAAATGACCACAAAGGTTGCAAGCTGACTGATAAGTTACAAAACTACTACAAAAAATTGCAAAATGACTGATAAAAGTTGCAAAACAACTACAAAAAGCTGCAAAACAACCTCAAAACTTGCAAAACGACCACAAACTTGCAAATTCACTGCTAAAAGTTGTAAAACAACCTCAAAAGTTGCAAGTTGACTGATAAAGGTTACAAAATGACCAAAAAAATTGCAAACTGACTGATTAAAGTTGGAAAACGACCTGAAAAGTTACACACGGACTGATAAAAGTTGAACACTTACTGATAAATGTTGAATATTTACTGATAAAAGTTGTCAGTCAGCTCCAGCATGTTGTGACAAACGTGTTTTGAAACGTCTTCTGTTGTGTTTCTGTGCAGGATGGGAGACGGACCTCGACCTCCAAAGATGGGTCGATTTGATGGAGGAGGAGGAGGAGGATACCGAGGGGGAGGAGGGGGAGGTTACAGAGGAGGATATGGAGGATACAGGGGAGGAGGGGGAGGCTACAGGGGAGGAGGGGGAGGATACAGGGGAGGAGGGGGAGGCTACAGGGGAGGCGGCGGATATGGAGGAGGAGGAGGATACCGGGGTGGAGGAGGTTACAGAGGAGGAGGGTATGGAGGAGGAGGAGGAGGCTATAGAGGGGGAGGAGGAGGAGGAGGAGGAGGAGGAGGAGGGGGAGGAGGAGGAGGAGGGGGAGGAGGAGGGTACCGAGGTGGGGGAGGAGGATTTGGAGGAGGGGGAGGATATGGTGGAGGAGCGGGAGGAGGAGGCTACAGGGGAGGATATTAACGTCCAGACAGCCTCCTCCAGTTGTCTTCTTCTTCTTCTACTGTTTAGTGACACCACAAATCTTCTTCTTCTTTGTTGTAACCGGCAGCTGTTAGAATCTGTTCCTATCGATCAGCGATCAATAAATAAATCAATGTGTCATGTTTCCTCCACACAGCGCTCTGTTTCTGTTCGCCGTGGTGATTCGTTTGGTTTCTTTCTTCTCTGGGGATCATTTATGTTTTTAAACATGCAAATAACATCAGAAAGTGGTTTAATAATGATGGTAATAATGAACTTTACATTATGTCTGTTGACAACATTCTCACTTTTATCAACTTTTTTTGTCAGCAATTTGTTCTTATTCCCTTGTGAATCACTCTGAGACATTTTTAGAAAAAGCACCTCATGAATAAACACCTCTGGGGTCCGTTTCACGAAGCAGGTTCAACAAACTCTGAGTTTAACCCTGAACTCTGAGTTGATCTACTCTGAGATAGAAAACTCTGAGTTTTTGGTTTCACAACGGCTGATTTGAGTTGGTTAAATCAACTCAGAGTAGTTTCACCCAGAGTTAAGCGCGTGCACCACAACTCTGAAAAGCCAGTATCAATGGAGCGCCGATTCGACGAGTCACCATGGCAACGAGGAAGCGGAGGACTACACCGTTTGAATTGGAAATCTTAATGCGCTTATATAGCGAGTTTGAACACGTTTTTAGAAAGAAGTGCAGCACCTGCAGCTGCAACAGAGAGGGAGACGGTGTGGGAGAACATTGCTGCCCGGGTCAATGCGGAAGTTTAAATCACGATAATATTACAGGGGAAAACTATTAAGTTATTTCATTTAGGTGCAATCCCGCGGGGGTGAAGCGCACGTGGCAGCAGCTGAAGATGAAATATAAGAACATTGTTCAAACAGGTAAGAAGTCGGCATAATCTCATGGAGCTACCTCATTTTGATCATGTTTTACATTGTAAAGTAGCCTAAATATTAGGTGGCTATTTGTCTGTGTAGAGGTTTTACCCCGCACATAGCCTAAATGTCTGTATCCATATCATGTTCTGTTAAACAATTAAGCCTATTTAAACTAACACAGACTTCTACTCAGCCAACAGAAAGAAAGGAGATGCCTGTAAAAAGAGAGGTGGCCCAGCACCACCACCTGTAATGGAGGCAGAGGAGCTGGTCCTAAGCCAGAATTTGGGAAGGCCAGTGGCTGAGGGAATCCCTGGAGGGAGCTCATCCTCTGAGACCACATCCCAAGACACAAGTGCTTTTATAAAATGTAATATGTATGTGTGTGTGTAACCCATGTATATGTATATATGGAATGTTTTCAAGCATATTCATAAAAATATTCATTTCTCTTTTGGGTCTTTTTTTCTTTTGGCCCAACAGATTGTGATGGTACTATCTGCCTGGTGGAGCCCCTTCACACCACAACAGACCTTGTAACTGTAAGTAGGCAATACTTCAAAGATTTAGCCAAATGGTAGTTTAAGTCTACTGAAACATATCACTAATCTAGGATGAAGAGGATGAAACTGTGTCTGCTGCCTTTACAGAGGGGGATCCAGAAAGGCATACAGAGGTATGTTACTGATAGTTCTCTTCCCATTCACATTTCTGAACATTCTGCTGGAATATAGAGTGTGGCATTTAGCCTACACTGAAGTATTGCACATTCTCATCCTTTTTAACAGAACATGGCTGGACAGCAGCAGGATGCTTCCTCAACTTCCACTGCACAGATTGACACAGTGAGATGGATGTTCAGTAAACACCAGAGGTTCAGTCCATGGAATTCATGTGCAACTGTATAATTTAAGGTCCTTTATGTATTCCCAGTTACCAGTAAAACAAATATACAAAATCCACTTGCTGAGAAAAATACAAAAAACAGATAAAGAAATGCAGTACTTGGACCACCAGATTAAGAAGGCAGATCTGGAAATTGAAATACTGGAGCACAAGTTAGAGGTGGATGCAGGTCACAGGTGAATTATGTGAACTACTGGAACATGAACTAAACTAGCTCTTTTATTTGTAGGAAATAAAGAAGACCAAATGAAACGTATGTCATGTGTTTATTTCACTGCTGGGGTGGTGATGATGGTGACTTAAACTCCAAAGTGATTATTGCATATGTTCTGCTGTCCTGGACAGCTGGCAGGTGGATGAGGTCATCATCTGGGTCTTCAGTTTGTAGGGCAGAGTGTTGCTCTCCTCTAATAGTGGTAATAATATGAAGAACAACACATGCCACAATAATATCACAGGCCTCTCAGGAGTCACCCTGAGGTGATGTAGACACTGGAAACAGGCTTTCAGCAGGTCTATGGTCATCTCCACCCAGGCTCTCATCCTGCCGTGAACCTGGTTGAAGTTCTGTTGGGGGCCTGGTTCAGGGTCAGGGTATGAGGTCATCAGCCTGGGTTGGCATGGTAACCCCTGTCACCCAGCAGAAGACCATCAAACTCTCCTGTAATGTATAGTGGATACATTAGAGTATATTAAAGGAGGGAGACAAGTGAATTATATTGTTAAAATCTTTAGGATGCCTACCACGTTGCAGTCTGTTGCTCAGGTTAGACTCATGATAAAACCTCCAGTCATGAACAGATCCAGACCACTTGGCCTCCACATTAGAAATAATGTATGCAGCATCACATATGATCTTGACAGTGCAGAGACTGACAGATGTTGAACTATGATGCAGTCTTTAACATTTTGAAACCGTAGTCAATCTACCTGCAGCCTACCTGCACATTTATGCTGTGAATGGACTTCCTATTCACATAATCAGCTTCATTATGTGAGGGAGCTGTGATGGGGATGTGTGTTCCATCTATGCAGCTAATCACACTGGGAAATCCTAAAAGAAATTAAATTTACTAATCCCAGTCTGAGGTTGCAGCACAATGTCATTAACTGGATATGATTTAAAATTAATTTAACAGATCTCTACATCATTCACCTGCAATCCTGTGGAACTCCTCCTTGATGGCTCTGACAGGTTTATGTCCAGGGAAAACCACAAAGATGGTAAAAGTCGTTTCAGGGCCAGACACACTTTTCTGACCGTCCTGCATACAGTTGTCTTACTGAAGTGCTCTGCATCTCCGACGTTGTATAAAAAACTCCCATTTGCAAAGAACCGCAGCGCAACACACAACATCTGCTGGGACGTTAGAGCATGACTGCGGTTGGTAAAGTTGTAAATGTAAGGATGGATTAGGTTGTGGATGTAGGTTATGGATTGTGAGGTGAAACGGTACCGTTCAAAAAGATAACTGTCCGGAAACGCCAAAACATCTATGCGCGGTCTGATAACAATCTCCCGACGAATATTTAATTCTCTGCACAGTAATTCTGCTCCTTCATCTACCGGATCGTTAATAAAAGGACGTCATTTTGACACACGGCAGAACTAGACTTCGCCAAAACTCGCCAGTTGACTGAATGAATGAGGAAATGAAATAGTGTGTGACTGAAAGAGG